>NC_064875.1:5037500-5045000 GCF_943734745.1 Anopheles darlingi | reverse complement strand
AGTTTATATGTACGTGTGTGTGTGTGTGTGTGTGCCGACAATCCCCATGGGTGAAGAATCCTACAGCCCGGTTACGTATCGAAGTGCATGTAATTCTGCTCGATATCCGACATTGTATGAAGTGCTCGCGCTCTCGACCGATTGACGATGGACCACCTCGATCGACCACCAGTGACCCTTCGCCGCGTCGCTTCCTCTCGCACAACACCACCACCACCAACAATGGCATTCCAGGGGACGGAAACAGACACACAGCAGGCCGTTACAGACCGGAACACCGGACATAACCCGGGGTGGAAGAGAGAAGGGATGAAGTGGCCGCATATCGAGAGCGAGGATTAATTGCTGCGGTGGAATTTTTCACGCGGTTTCTCCCTTCGATGCCTTTCGTGGACCGGCTTCGCTGCAAACATCGAGAGGCGCCGATACGACGATTGATTGGTGTCCCCTGGAGGACCGGCTGGATGGAGGAGCGACACAGCACCAGACGACCATATTGATGGGGCGACCCGGGCGCGTGGGTTCTGCTGACCATTTGCAATCGGGATTTTGCTTCTTTTTTTTTTTGCTTCTTCGTACCAACAGAAACGAACGAGAATAACGAGAAGGCAGAAGGAACGCGGAATATTTGCCAATACATCACGCCATCGATGGGGAAGGTTGTCTTTGGTCATCGGTCAAGACAGAGTTAGCGGCTGCTCTTTGCGTTTGGACGTGAAGGGACAATAAGAATTTGAATTTAAAATCAGCATCATCTCAAATGGGTTAAGCAGACGATCCAGACCAATCGTCTTAACCAATCCAGAATATTCGTGAAATTCGAGAAAGAGTGTCCATAAATATTCGTGGAATCGTCAAACGGAACAGTCACCATGTTTAACGACTCGCATCCGCGGGGACGAGAGGAGAGTGAATTAAAAATAGTTCAATTACACTCTCGACAGTCGATGCCTTGAATACAACATCCCACAAAGCTCGTGAAATGTAATCAAAGCCAACAACTACCGACCTTCCGAACGCCATCGGGCATCAGGGAAAACGAATGGAAAACATTAAATCACTCCAAACAGGGGAATACTTCAAACGCTGCTGCTGTAAACACACAAACACACACACACACACACACACACACAGCACGTTAATAATGAATACTCCATTTTGCTGCAATTTAGTTGTGCTGTGCGCGCTCCTTTCCCTCCCGGCAAACTGTCACATTTATCTTTGCATTCCGTCTCCGTTCCGAGGGCAAAAGCGCGACCGCGAATCACACCTCGCGGGGGCCACGGGGCAGAAGGATATCAAAGTCGCCTTCGCCGTCCTTCCGTCGCTAGTGGCAGTCGCGCCGGCAGTGAGTGAGCATTTCCGCTAACACAGTAACATCTTATCATCTCCGCTTCCTGTTTCTGTTTTTCTTTCGCGCGCGCAGCACAACTTTTCGTTCGCCTCGACATCGTCGTCGCCGTCTTTGTGGTCGTTGTCGTAGTTCGATGGTTCGTTTGATTCTCGACCGCTTTTTACGTCGTGACTGCTTCTGAGAACGACGGAGGTCTACCTTGGTCAAGGGTTTCTGACAGTGGCTTCTGGTGTGTGTGTGTGTGTGTGTCTGTGGCTGGCGTACCAAAACGGATGCGGTCACGATACGCCGTTACCGACTTTGGGTGACGTTATGCACTTCCGGGAAAGTGTTGCAGCGAGGTCTACCGAGAACGCAGTGCAAGTGATACTGTGGGAAGCTGCCAGCCCTAGGAAGGCATCTCCTTCCTTCTTCCATCCCTCTCTCTCTAGCTTGCTCTCTACTGCCACGGTTTCTAGCCAACGAATGATAATAAATGAATGTGACTTGGCTGAAAAATGGTGAAAAACTGAGGGCATCTCGGTCGATAGTTTCCTCCGGCCAGTAGTTTGGGGAGGAAGGGAAGGGGAGGGTGGGAACAAACGAAACTCACTTTTGCACTATGGCACCTCATGGTTGGTTCATAAAACAGAGAAAACGGTTTTTGTCACATTGCGCGGTCTCCTTATCGACCTCATTCTGACTTTCTTTCTGTTCCTTTTCCCCGCTTTTTGGCAGGTAAGAGATGATGGAATCCATTAGGAAAATTACTCCGTTTTGTTAGCTCGCTCTGTGTGTGTATGTGTGTGTGTGTGTAGAAGGAAATGAAAAGTTGAAGAAAAAAAGCATCCAAGTACCCTATTCCAGGAACAAGGTGGGAAAAAAACTATCCACATCATCAAGCGTGATGAAGGATCGATCACTTGGAGCAGTTGGAAGATAGTACGGAGACGTGCGAGCATTTAGATGCTGGCGTCAGATTGCTTTGGTGATTGAACTTTCAAGTTCTGGCAAAAAGTCTAACGCCATCGCAGTACCTTCACATCGAAGGAAGCACTGGTTTTGAGTTTCTTGTTCTTCGAATCTGTCTTTTCATGTTGTGCGGTTCACGTGACACAATGGCGCTGGAGCCCAGGCTCCCCAGGTGGTACTCTTTTTGTGCCAATGAATCGACACGGTATGAGGTTCGAAGGAGAAGACTTTGAACTGCGGGATTCCAGGAGCATTTGTGACGTAACTTACTTTTATGGATATCACCATGGAGAGAGGATGGACGTGAAGCTCAGTTCGTGTGTAATCAAAGGATTAGAGCACCAGCTTCCAAGTTTTCAGATTGCTATCGTCCGTGTGCTCCACTTGTTGGATACGGACCGACATGGACCTCCGCTTTTGGACGATTGTCAAATAATGACGTAGATCATTAGAGTGGACTTAGAAAATGGGCATTAAATCGTTGCGCCAATCCGGTGGTTTCCATTCGTAATTTGGTCTTTAAAGTCGAGAATTACTCTTGATCTTCCATCCAAGAAGGTTCGAAGTTCTTTTACCGAGTACGCCCAACGCGTATACAATATTCTCTCACTGACTCGTTTCAAATTCACCATCACCACTCCACATTACTGACTGAATTGGAATCTGAGCAGAGGGGTTTGGAACAGATTTTTACTATCACTCCACTTAAAGCAGCTCTCCACAGGGTTCCACCCCTGCACCCTTCGTTGCTCGCGAGACAAACCCCAGATGTAATCGCCAGTAGCAGAAGCAGTAGCAGCAGCAGCAGCAATCCGGTTGTGAACAGAGAAAGTACTTGTACTGCGAACCAAAACCGACTGTCAAGTGCCATCTTTACTTCCACTCTTGCTGCTCTCCTTTACAGCCACCACACATACCGTGGTGTAACCCGAAACCCACGGTTCTCTATCTACTCGCTCCCCGGATCGGCCTCGAGGGCCAGAACCTTCCCCTTTCGAAGATTGACTGCTCAAGCGGACCGACCAAAGCGTTCGTTCTCCTCCTCGTCTACTTTCCACGAATGTGTGTGTGTGTTATCCTTCGAGACAGCAGCGAACGGCGAGGGAACACCCAGGATGTCACTGACGAAATATTTATTGCGCTTCGCGTATGTTACAGCAATGGCGGCGGCGGCGACTGCGGCGAGATGTTTATTGTCGAGCTCACCAGCGCGCGCTGGTGGTCTCAAACAGTTTAGCGCGCCCGATCGTCTGCCCTGCAAACCGTACGCCAAGTGTGTATTTATCTATCCAGCAAGAGAAGATATAGTTAACTGGGTTGCTAGTAGTGTGTCTTCGCTGCAATCGGACCGGGTTCCAGTCTGTTTGGAAGTTGTACCTCCACTTCAGACAGGTGTGACGTCGCTACTGGCACGCATCGCCATTTTCGCCGGCTTAAAGCTCGCTCGAATCCTCGATAAGCCTTACGCGTTAAAGGTTCTTTAATCTATTCCACATCGAGCGGTTGTTGGCAATGACAATGTGTTCAAGGCGCGATTGATTGATTTGCATTTCGAACCGTCCTAGTCCTTGTCGTAGCACCCTCACCAGGGGGAAAGGGTGTTACAAAAACAACGTCACCGCGCCACCGAAACAGCTGTACAGCTCCGGTGGTGTAAATCTTTCACCAGCGCACCCGACGCGTGATGACAGCAGGAAGATGCCTCCCTGGAGGACACAAATCCCTCTCGAACCCAGAGGAACGACAACAAAGGAAAACAGAGAGAGAGAGAGAGAGAGAGAGAGAAGAGAGAGGGTTCCGGCCATACTTCGATCCTCGAAAATGAAGTCATCGACGATAGGTTGGGTGCAACATAAAGAAGCGATTAGAGTCCTTCGCACCTTCGTCTCTATCTTGGGCCACGACCTCGGTTCTTCTTCCAATTGTGGTGGCGGTACGTTGTTGTACCCCCTTTTTGAGTCATTTTTCAATTCCGAACCGAACCGCTTTCGGGATCGAATTTCGCCGGTCTCGGCCTATCGTTTCCGTTCCGAACAGCGGCACCGGGTTGCACCGGGTACGGAAATCCTTTTGCGATCGGAAAACCTACCAAGCAGCCAGCTGGCACACCCCCGGGGGACCGGATCTTGGGCCGGAGAAACCGGCGAGATGCTTTCCCCTTTCACCGCAAGCGGATGCGGGATTAGATGGTCGCTCGCTGCAATTTATCATTTTTTATTGCATCCCGCACCAACCACCACCTTTCACCAAGGCCAACCGTGCCTCTTGCTACAAACGATCCCTTCGGGCGATTGATGCCTGGAAGATGATATCAACCCCCAGCACAGTCGAATAGACGCGCCGCGAGTGCCAGCATGACCTGTACGCATCAGGCAGCAGTTTAAGGTTGCGTACGTGACCGTGTAAGGTCGTCGGTGGCTCAACCACACACACTCGAACATGCCGTTGTGCACTCTATTGAGCCGAGTTGATGCAATTAGTGCAACACCATTGGAACCGTTCCCGTCGTGTTTTTTTTTTGTTGCGAGAATTTTCCTGACCCCCCGTTGCAGAAGAGCAGGTGGTTGTGCGGCATTTTTGTGGTTATCTCCTACCTAGAACCAGGAGGCAGCAGGACGCCAGCCAGAACCGGTGACCATCCAGAATGTTGCGGTAAAGGTGGGGTTGGGATGGAAATAGTTTGCAATTTTTGAAGCAACGTTGTTTCCTGATGGCTTTATGGAATTTAGTTTCCATAACCAATTTGTAACGTGTTACTTTAAAGTTTCATTCTGTTCGGTGAATATAATTCACAGAAGCTATTTGAAACATGTACTTAAATGGAATAAATCCATGTTGGATCCAGTGAATTCATTAATTTGTCAAGCTGCACTGGACAAGGCAATTAACTTAAATTATTTTATTTCATTGACCATTTCCCCAATACCCATTCTTCTATTTCTATATATATTTTTTTTATTGGCCTATTTTTGTTCTATTGTGCTCATCAATTATTTATTGGTGTACTATTTCAGTCCTGAATCGGTCAATTTTTCTACTCTATTATACTTCCCATTTTATGTGTTGGTCCGGTGTTTAGTTTATCCATTGTTTAATAATTACTTTCGAGGTAACGTCTGTTTTCGTTAAATAACATGATTGATTCGTGATTATTTTTTGAGCAATTCTTTCTATTTATCAATGGTCATTCATCCTAGTTTAAACAGAATGTTTAACATTATATGTACAACAACAAAAAATGTAACAAAATAAACAACATTTGAACACAGTTTATGACGCTACTGTTCATAAATCCGAGCTCCATTATTTGCCTCAACACAACTTAACTCGTTGCGTGCTACCCATTATCGCTCATCGAAATGAACTGGGATTGTTTAATTTTGCAGAACAAAAATTTGTAACAAAAATACGATAATTAATTGCTCTTTACACCATCAACCAACCAGCTTACCGCCGCCAAGCTTTTGCCAGCTAATTAATTGCCCGAATAGCACGGGGCAACGACTCACCGTCACACACGCACATCCACACAACGCAAACACCCTGCAGAGTGAAAATCTTTTCGCGAAAAACCAAACCGATCAAACAAAAAACCAACACACACAAAAAAAAAACGGGGGACAAAACCCCGCTAACCGACAACAACGTTGCAGTTCCGGGGGGGAATGGTATGGGGTTGAGAGGGAAGGACCGAGCATTACCATTTTACAATTATACAGTCACCTGACCACATGACCGCTTGACGGTTGAAATTTATGCTAATTTGCGCGCCCGCCACACACAGCAGCAGCAGCACCGGGAGCAGCAGCAGGAGCAGTGGAAAATGAATGTTGGAAACGGGAGTACGCCGCCAGCTGAAGTCAATGACCATCGAAAAATCGGTGGAAAACCGCGCCAACGGACCGCGCTTCGCTTGCTGGTTAGCCCCCTTTTGCTTCAGATTGTCGTTTTTGTCGTGCCA
Source organism: Anopheles darlingi (assembly GCF_943734745.1). Taxonomy (NCBI): domain Eukaryota; kingdom Metazoa; phylum Arthropoda; class Insecta; order Diptera; family Culicidae; genus Anopheles; species Anopheles darlingi. The sequence continues at coordinate 5,038,734 of NC_064875.1, read as the reverse complement.
TCGGATGTTCGATCGATAGCGAACCGCCGACCATCAAGGGACGAGAGGACCAAGGAGAAGGACGATGACGATGACGATTTAATTAGCCTCATTTACCCCCGTGTGTACACCAGTGTGTGTGTGTGGGTGTGTACGGTCACCGTTTGATCGACCATGGAGCAAGATCGAATGTGCCCATCGATGGTACAATGTTGACGATCCGTTTGCTGCTCTGCTCTGGTTTTGATAGTTTGTTGCGACCATTTGGTTTTTTTGTCCATCACAGGACTCGGCAGCATTCCAGCAATCAATTGACTGTACGGTCGGGGCCAGCACCGTAAAACTATTTATCGCGTTTACCAGGTATTTAACTCGCTTTTCGGACGTAACGCCGTTCCCTGCGGAATGGTTGTTCCATTCCCCCTAAAGTTATGCAAATCGATGCTCGCACCTGGGCAACGGCGTGGCGTGCTGCTCATCTCGTTCTAAAATTCTAATTTTCCTTAACTCAACGCGAGTGCGCCTGTGTGTTTGTGTGTGTGCGTGTGTGTGTACGGGCACGGTGTCATAAATTATATATTGAGTGTGACATTTCTTTCCCACTTGGCACGCCCGGACGGATCGCGGAACGCGGAACCGCGGATGCGGAATTTAATAAGCGAGTCCCTCAGCATATTTGCACATTCCCGGTGACATCCATCAACCCGCCGCCGTGCCTTACCACCGCAGCGCACTCGAGAGCTCGAGCTTGAGCTGCTAGTTATTGGTCCAGCATCTCCTGCGCTTCGCTCGAGAAGGCCAAAGAGCACCCCGAGAGGAGGCACCCTTCTGTCCGTGTCACCTGGCTTTTGGCGAATAAATTATCCACACACACAGGCACACAGACACACAGGATAGAGTCTTGAGAAGGCAGGCCACGGACTTGACATCGTTTTGCGCTCCTTGGCACCAGGATTGCGGGACTTTTGAAGAAGAGAACGTTGCTCGCGAAGAGCGGGCTGCATATTCCCTTCAAGGATGAAAGCGATTCGCGTGGTCCTTTTGCTCGGTCACACACACACACACACACACACATGTGCTCACGATGTTGAGCGACACTCGTAACGAGCCAGCGGAATGTCAAGTGGAGTCACCTTCGCGTTGTAGCCAATGCGGTGAGCAGGATCGCCCTCTTTAGCTGCTGCTGCTGCTGGAACCAGGCAGCCAGTGATGCTAAATGCAATTTGAATGATACGGCGAATAGGGAATCTGCTAT
>NC_064875.1:4985000-5032500 GCF_943734745.1 Anopheles darlingi | reverse complement strand
GATGCTTTATCTACCTGACAAAGGATTTCCTTCGATCCGGTGCCGGAGCTGCCGGAACTTGGCCACCGAAAACCGATTGTCACTCACGCAGATTGATCGTGGCATTATCTATTTCGACGCCGCCGTGGACGCCGCTCGGTCCGAAATTTACATCGATAAGGTTTTTCCCTCGCGGCCAGTAGTGAGTGGCTTTTAATCAACTCGCCAGTCGCGTTCTATCGCGAGGTTCCTGTTGGTGGTGAAAAGGCGCCACAACTACGAGCCACGAGCCAGAGGGAATGATTGATGATGAGCAATCGATGCGAGCGTTCGTTTGATAGAGTGTCATCAATTAGTTTCATTACAACGCCCGGTTCTGGCTCTAGTCCGGGCTAGCTTTGGTCTGCGACGACGCCCGAATTGATGAACCGTTCATTAGTTCCGGTAGCCGGGAAGCCCACTCCACTCTCTCTCTCTCGCTCTCTGCGCAGGAGAACGATTTCCATTTTCCATTTCGGAGCGCGGTGGCTAAAAATATTTTAAACGCGCCGATCGGCTTCACTGGCTTTCGAATTTTCATTTCGCGTAGGGACGCCGCGGAATCCAATAATCAAATCGATTGTTCCCCCTTTCCACCTGCACCACCGCCTGGGTTGGTGCCTCCCACAAATAGATCGAATTGCTGCACGCACCTTCCAAAAAAAGGGAAAATGCGAGGGAACGCGAGAATTTGCACGTTGGGGTGGCCGGAGTGAGGGGTGAGCAGAAAAGCAGAAAAATCCTTCAAAAGTGGTACACTTCCAGCTCGGTGAGCAGCAGCAGCAGCCAGGAGTGGTCGGCCTGAATTTCTGGGCATCGCGCCGAAATTGATCAGCGAATCCGCCAATCCGGCTGATAAGGAAGAGGGGTTGGGGAAGATACTGGGGGTTGAGGGAGGAATAAGAATGAATTTCATCAGAGCATAATTATTCACGCCATGGTTACCAGTGAAGGGTGAATTGGAACCACTAACCACTGCGCCAGCCACCACGGCGTCCAAATTTTCGCGGAAAACTTCCAACCCCTCCATCTTCTTCGGTTTTTGGGTGGTTGGAAAATAAAGGAAATTCTCATATCCAGCTGCCAGTCAGTGGTTAGAAGGGGGGCGGGCCCGTTCAAAAATGTGAGAAATGAACCGGAATATAAAAAAAAAGTCGAGAAAATAAAATTGATTTGATGAACAATAAAAACCCGAAACCGGGAACGGCCCCCTTGGTGTTGTGGTCCAGCGCGTGGCTTTGATTCGTTTTGCGATGGACGGAACCAACCAACGCCGGATCGGTATTCCGTTCGCGCGGGGATGGAAAAAAAGATTTTTTTGTTTTGGATTCGTTCGTTCCGGCATCAGTATTTCGGGAGTTTTCCGCATTTTTTTGTTTTATTTCGAAGACGATCAAAGGAGGCCCGGGGATTTGCAGCAGCAAAGCCAAACTAATGACAACGAAATTTTTGCTCATAACTTAGTCACCATAATGGCCGACATTGATGATGATGATGCTATTAAGGACAAAGCAGGCGCCACTTCGTTAACTCCCTTGATGGCGCAAGGGCGAGCCGAAACCCTTAATGAACCAGCACCACGACGGTCCCCGAAAACCACAGGAAAACCAAGTAATTCCCCTTCTAGAAAGGGAAAAAATCAACAAAAAAACACGAAGAAGAACGCTTCTTGGAAACACTTCTTGGAACACTTTTTTGAAGCACTCGACGCCAGCACTTCCTTGTGATCGGCCGCTGATCGATCGGCCCTGGATACCTGGAACAAAGGCGGAAGCGCTGGCGACAACCAAGCAGAGACGACGATGACAACGACGACGACGTCGAGGGCCAGGCGCATAATCAGCGCGTTCGCCGTCAATGATCGGGAGGGCCATCTTCAGACAATTAATCATCCACAAGAATGCACCCTGCCACGAGTGTGTGTGTGTGTGTGTCAAGACTGGGACAGGCACGGCCCGGGGGCCGCCCGGTGATGCTGTCAATGAGTTATGAGTTCCCATAATGCATCAAATTATCCGAAGCAATTAATCAAACTGTCGTTCACACCTTCCGTCGGTGATGTCAATTCCACAGCTGCAGCATCAGCCCCACACACACACACACACTCTTTGCGTGTGAAGAAGAAGAGGTCAATCACGCCCGCTACGTACGACGTGCAACCTCACCGCCGGGATCCTTCCTGGAAATCGGAAACTGATTTTGACACTTACGACGACACTGCCCGGATCTGTATTCGAAAAAAAAAAACCACATTTTCTTGCTCTGTTGTTCGCCGTTGAGTATGTAAACGAAGGTGAAGCCTCCCCCGTTCTACAGGGCCAGGATTCGAACGCACGTGCCACGTTGCGCTAGTCGTCTTTGTTGTTCGAGTTCGAGGTTTTTTTTTGTTCTGTTACTCCCAGACCACGCCAGGCCGGGTGACGCGCGTGTCTTGCGATGACAATGATGCTGGTGAGTGAGTAAGTAAGAGATCGATCGGAAAGGGGGACCAGCGATACGATGCGCTTGTTGGTGTTCCGCGTAGCATCGCGCGAAACCTTCATTAGTCGCGGTGCTTGGTCTGCGATGGCGTTAAAGGTGACAATGATGATGACTTGAGCAAACGAGCCGGCCGGGTCATCCATCGCACGTAGACCAGAGGGCGCAGAGACACTCGTGAAGTCGATCACGATAAGCGCATTGTCGCGCAACGGGTTCCGTCTGATGCAGTCCTTTATTTCGACTGTTTGATGTCTTTGTTGGATCACTCTTAGGGTTTTGTATTGAGGGCATTTAAGTTCTTCTACTCGGTAGTAACGTTGTATTAACTGTTCTTTATGTAACATACTTTTAATTAAATAACTTGTTATTAATATTAATCCTTTGTCGATTGCTGCAAATCTCCGTCACAAACTCTTCGCAAAACGGTTGTACTAAATGTGTACTAAAGTTATTATGAAAGCATTTTCACCATTTATCTAATCCAAACAATGTAAACCCTGCCTCGGTTGTCTGTAATCTTGAGCCGAGGAATTACACAAAAGAGCAAATAGACACATCATCATCTTTCCTGTCTGCCTGTCGATAGCAGCCTGTAGTTGGTGCCGGATCTTCTTGACGGTGATTTCGGGCTCTCGACGCCCTAACCTCACACTCTCATCAAGATAAGGTGACCTAGGCTAGGTCACCGCACCACACCACGCCATCAAACACAGTCTTCTTGACGCAGCAGATCTCCTATCTGGCGGGCGACAATTATTTGCGAAAAATCCCCATCCCTCCCGGAGCCGGTCGCTTCGCTTGTCGCTTCATTCGTCTTAGGCTTAGGGGCACAAGACAAACAGCAGTTAAGATAACGGTGAAAGCGATACCATTTCCCCGACCAACCAACCAACCAGCGAGTCTGGGAGTGTCTTCGGTCCTCGGATCCGGTCATCATTCGATGGTTGGGCGAAAAGGCCAAGAGGTCAGTATCGGTATCGCTCAAGTCGGTCCGGGGCGACCGTAGGACCGTAACACGGTACGGTACGATCGGTTCCGTGACAATCGGCATCCGATAGCATCCTATCTGGGGCGCATTAATTGCATGCCATCCGGACCAGGGCCGCAAAGCGCCTTACGGAAGAGCTGAACGCGTTCGAATGCGTGTCCCTTACCGGAGACCATATTATCTGAGCTGCAACGGGGCAGACCCACTAGGGCAGAGCATGATGATACAGCCCAACTGGGTGAGACTGTTATCTTGGTTGGTATAGGAGGATAGTATAAATCTCGGAAACTACTAATTCACGGTGACTACTAGCTGTTCGACGATGCTGTTCCGGTTCCATTTGTCACGCATGGTCTGTACTACGCGTGGAATGTCTTGAAGCCGGCCAGCAGAACGATGTTGTTGTCGAGAAGGCTTTAGCAATTGGTTAAGAAGGAAGCTCGTGTAGAGCAAGAGCAAGTCATGATGATTTGTTTTTTCTATACTATTTTATTAAAATGCATCGTATCGGATCGAAATTATTGTTTGAAATAAGTGCTAATGCTTTAAGGAAGATACAAGTTAAGAGGAAGAATTAAAGTAAAGTTGAAAATAATTGCTATTTTTCCTATCTGCCCTACTTCAGATATTAAAAATCATTACTTTTTCCATAAAGCGAGCATAAAACGATTAATAATTTTGATTCTGTACTGACATTCAGATTGTTACACAACATACACAATCTGATGGATAATTTTAACGTGTATGGGAGGGCTTAAAGCTGAAAATAATTTTCCATCCTGTACTGCACTGCCTGGTACGCAAATAGTACCAAGCGCAGAAACCGAACACTCCTCTCGCCATAAATCACAATCATCGACCATTTATAGACTCCAGCGCGCTCTCACTCTCTCCTATTTGGCTCCATCGCATATCGTCCCGGCATCCTAGGACCGGGAGCATCACCACGAATGACACTCGTGCTCTGGGGCTGGGGCTACTGCTGCTGTGGCATCTGACTTCTGTCTTCCTCATTTTCACACCATTCCATGCCCCCCACCGGCATGGGGGTCCTTGTTCCCGGTGGTCGGTTGTCTTTTTGTCTTCCATTCATTATCGGCTCCAAACAGAAACAGGCAACCGACAACCGAGGCCATGAAGGTGGTGGTGATGAAACCACACCAACCCACTGACACTGTCACGTTGTCGATCTTTGACGGGTGCTAGCGGTTCTTATCATGCCGCACTGGCGTTGAAGTCGTTCTTTGCGGCGATTGTGGTGATGTGTGTGTGTCATGGAGCGTGAATTGGAAAAATGTCCTACGAGCCTCGTCCCTCGCTATGCTTAAACTATGGCGCTAAAGAGGACCTTCAGAATGAGGATGACTTTCGTCAGAAGATAGTTTGCCTCGTTCCAGTAATGAGAAGCTTTTGCGGTGTGTGTGCGTGTGCTTAGAAGACGAAGAAAACGATGCCTCTGCAGTGAGGATGTGATGAAAATTATGATGATCATGTTTTATGCTTGGCATCATATCGTGTGTTTTGTGGAGCATAGGTCCTCGTGTGAGTTGTAACCCTCACTATATTTGTTTTGCTTGTGTTTGTGCTTTGATTGAACGTAACTCGTCCATGAGGCTCTTTATAATTTTCTATTTTAATTTCATCAAAGCATTCCCCACACGCACTTAAACATTTCAGTCGCAGGGAAATCTCTTATCCTCCTGAACACACTTCATGCAGCTTTTCATGTTTTTCATTCGCTTTTCATCTCCGCTCCAATGCGTTTTAGAGAGCAGGAAAAGAATAGTGGAAAAGTTCCGATTTTTCATTAGAGTGCATCGCGAGAACAAGCGATTAAAATCAACGCTGCTATTGCTGCTGCTGCTGCTTTTGCTGTACACTGTGCAGAGCTTTTCCAACCGATGGCCGCAGCCCGAGCACGATTGTGCTTAAGCAGCAACTAAATTGAATTTTTGCTCCCCTGGTCCCGGGGATGCAAGCCCTGCATCCCCTCAAATCACTCCACATCATCCCAAGAGGTAGTGATGCGGAGTGGAGTGAAGGGAGGAGACGAAGAAATGCCACGAATGTTGTTTCGAAAATTCATTTCCTCCAACAATACAAACGCAAGATAACATCAACAGCGCAATGTTCGATCGGTCGCCTCGCTCTTCGTGGATGTGGCTGGCGCCGTGTTTCGGGCAAACAATTGTCACCCAATCGACTGGAGACCGAATAGCATCCTTTCCCCCCTTGGGAATTGTCCCGAAAAAAGCTTGGAAACCGGTGGCACGGAGTGCAATTGCAGCAACCGGGAATCGGAATGGAATTTGCATTTCTCTACCTCTCCACCGGGGATCCCTTCTGTTGGACGCCCTCTTGACATTTTTTTGTTGAAAGGAAACTGCCCGTACGCCGGACTGCCATCGTGGCCGGATGGAAATGAAACAAATATTTTTACAAGAGACCAATCGATGGCTTTCGATGGATGGCCACCACCACCATCGAAACCGCTGCCGATGCTGCCGATGATGATGATGATGCTGATCTAACGAATGAATGTAGTGTTGTGTGTACGCTGACGAGGACGATTTTCCTATTGTTTACGATCCTCGGGCTATCGTGCAAAGAGAGAGAGAGAGCGCGAAAGGGAGGGACACGAATTTTCATTACAATCCCCATTCACGTCCGATCCAGTGGCGTGCTCCGGAGGTGTGCCACAGTGTGTGTGTGTGTGTGTGTGTGTGTGTGTGTGTGTGTGTGTGTGTGTGTGTGTGTGTGTGTGTGTGTGTACGAGGATGTGGCCACGAGAATCATCACCATGACCATCACGCCGACCATCAACCTTCACCACCTCCGCTTCCTGCGGAACCATTTTCCCATTGGCAGATTGTAATACGCAAACAACAATAAAATAATCAGTAAAACAATAAACATTCATCAACCGAAATGACCGTTCCTCTGGATGGTTCGATGCAGAATGGTGGCCAAAAAAACAAAAGGCACAAAAGGCGATGGCGATGGGGAAAAACCAATCTCTCTCTCGCTCTCTCTGCGCTCTCGCCAGTGCCAGTGGTGCTTAATTGCGAAAACGCTTCGGAATCCTTGGCGCTCCCCGAAAAACCAACAACAACAACCGACGCTCGATCCTGGAACTGTGTTGGAGCACTTTCCCCGCGGCACAAAAAAAGCCTCAACGTGGATTCGTCGATTGAACTTTTTTGTTTTTCCTCGGAATTTCCATGGGCTTTTCCGCGCGTACTTTTGCTGCGCTGTTTTCCTTTTTGGTTTTTTCTTGGTGCTGTAGTGGCGTTCCCCGAAAAAAAAACCGGTTGGTCAACCTTTTAGCACCATTTTCCAGCCCGGTTTGCGAGGGGGAAATCAGAAAGGAAAGGAGGAGGGGCTGAGGAGCATTTATCCAAAACAGGAAAAAAAAGTCAAGCCTTCATTAGGGTGCGAGTAGCATAAAAATCAAGCCACCGGATGCCGCCGCCATCGTAGTCGGCGTCGTCGTCGTCGTCGTCGTAACGAGGCAAACCTTCCCCATCACCATTCGTCAAAGTGTTGACCCCCAGCGCCGGGGTCGCATTCGTTTTGTGACCAAAATTAAAACCGTTACTGTGTGGCCATCCAAGGAGTCGATTCTTGTTTGTTTGCTGATGGAGCCATCGAATTACCGGTCCGGTTTGGTCAAACTAAATTGGTCACATTACCTTGTGTGTGTGTGTGTGTGAGAGAGAGGGAAGGAGGTAAGTTGATTCGTCCCCGTGATTTGTTTTATTGCTAAATGGTTTTACGAGCAGCGGCCCAGTGGTCAGGATATGAAATCGTTCTTGGATCCTGCACACGCACTGGCGCAAGGAAACGGAAAAATTAGTGAAAAGCACCGTAATGGTCAGTGGCCTTTCTTCGACCTAAAGCGCTCGTCGTTTGGCTTATGATGGATAATGGACATAAAAATGTGGAAACAGCCAACAGCGACAGGGTGGAGAGTAATGAATGAACTTCAACTCGAACAGTACGTGGCACAAGAGGCACAAGAGGCCACCAAGTTCCAAGGTAAAACTTTTCACACGCGGTCACCAAACCAAAGTGTAAAGAAAAAAACAAATACACACACCAAGAAGGCACCAGCAAGAAATAGGCCAGCTGTTTGTGCAACTAGCTATACAGCTCGCGAACGCACGAAACGCACGTTATCGAGGCATGTGGTGCGAGATGAAGCAAGGAAAGCGAAGAAAGGAAAGAAAAATCTGCTACTTCTACTGCTACTGCTGCTGCTGCTGCTACTGCGGAGCCCGGACCGCCATTAACAAAACGGTCGAGAATGTATATTTATTCCATTATTTATTTCGGGGTAATTTTTATGCTGCGTACGTGCCGGGAAATATGAATCGATTGCGGAGTGGGGGGGACCAAGAAGGACAAAACGCGCGGTGCGACGGTCTTGGGCCAAGGAACGAACGAAGCGAACATAACACAACACAAAAGCAATTGACTCAACCGAAATATCTCGGGCCGCTCCAACCTCCCCCCTTTGGAGTCGGACGCGAAAAGCGACCAACCCAAGCGAAAATATACGCCGATAATAGGCCAGCAGCAGCAGCAGGCTAGGAGTCTCGATGGAAATAGAATGGAAATAAAACGATCGGCTCGACAAGGCGGTGGATGAGATGCAACGTGAGGTAAATGTTGTTTGAAGGTCCAAGGATCTTGTAACTGGATCCTCGGCCTCAGCGCTTCCATTGATGAGCGTACGCACCCGGGGAACTCGAAAGGTGGTTTGTTGTTCTGCAAAGGCGTACGCGAGTTGCGTAAGGATATTGATACGCCTTACTACAGTACGGTCGGTCGGTGGGTGGATGGAAAACAATAAAAACTAATTGCACAATTACGCAACAAACGCGTCGTGAGCAGTGGCATGTGCGCGTGAAGCAGCATCCAAGGAAAAGGGATATTAGGGTAGGGTAGGTTCCGCAGTAGCGATCGAATGAATGTCATTTACGGAAACGAACACCGGATAGCGCTGAACATATTAGTTCAATATTTTCTTTCGTAATTTTGGATCATAATTGTTCTCTTCAGTTATGTATGATGTAATTATCTTTATTTTCCTGGTAATTGTTTGACTTTTGCAATGAAATGTTTGTATAACTTTCTTTTTCTTTTATTTCTAGTCTCTTTTCTTATGCTTTTCCCACGTTACTCTATAAAAGTTTCAAGCATTCGGTTCAATATTTGAATATTTAGGCTTTTTTATATGATTTTAAAACAAAGGGATTCTCATCTTATAAATTATCTTATCCTATTAACTTATTCTTTCCTTCGTTTTTTTCTTTATTCTTTATTGAAAACATTTATCAAACAATAGCTTTTCTTTACGAGTTTTACAGTAATCGTATCATATTATCATGTGTATTGAATGCTTTTCAAAGTATTTCACTTTATGTTCTACTTGCTCTCTCTCCCTCTCTTTTGAACTACATTTTCCCCTCTATTGCACATATCGTATGGTCTTTTCAAAGTTACTTCCAAGCACTTCCAAGCTATGACTCACTGACGTGACGTTCAACAATCAAACGACACCGAACAATGCCTAAGCCACTTTCCGGCCCGGCCACCCTACCGGATTCATTAATGTGTGAAATTGCCACTCTCACTCCGTGTCTCATATGTGAGTGTGAGCGTGCATGCAGCGTACCCATTCTTCGTGCAGAAGATGATAAAGTTTACACATTACACCTGATTAAGCCCGATTGCTTTATGCCCGCAACCCGGATACCCGGGTCCCCACTCGGCCAGGGGGGGCCGAAGCCTTTTCGAAAAGTTTTGCAGAAGATTTTCCAATCACCCACCACCATCACCCACCCTTTCCTGGGTCAGCTGAAGGTGGGTGGTTGGTTGGTCGTTGGTCGGAAGAATATCTCATTTGTTCAGCACTTCCTTCCAACTTCCGGCGTGAACTTTGCCAATCTCGCTCGCCAGGCCAGAGCCAAACTCGAAGGCACCTTTGGCACCGGAGGACAAAAATATCGCTGACGCGCGCGCTCTCGCTTGTTCGTCTCGAATACTTTCCAGAAAATCGGTCCCAGAGAGGACCCTCTCCGTCCCTCTCCACTCTCACATGCGTCTGAAGAGGGTGGCAGCAAGTTATGAATACATTGTTATCATAAATCATCCGGGAATCCATTTTGGTTGACTTCTCGAGGTTGCCTCAGCCCCCCGTCCGGGGGTTCCCTTCTTTTTTTGTTCCCTCCTCGCCTGGGCCGCGAGTCAAAGGTCAATTGTGGGGCAGCAATCGATGAAGAAGGGGTCTAGAGAGGTCGAAGGTGGTACTGGTGGAGGTGATTGGGGTGTGTTACACGCATACACGATCTTCCCGAGCTCCCGGGATCCTTCGCTCATGTTTTCGAGAAAAAGGCGTCAATTGTGCTCGAGACAGAGAGAGTAGGAGAGTGAGAAGAGTCTTCGTCTTTTCGTCTTCTGCTTCCTGGCGATTGAAGTCGCGACTGAAATGTGAGGTGCAGCAGCGGCCATCCTTCGCGCGGCACGCACCATGCAATTGAGCCATTACTAGACCACTCGAGACACTCCAGCCACCAGTCAGACGAGTCTCTCTCTCTCTCGGGCTGTGTGTGTTTTTGTATCTGTTAGTCTGATGAGTCTCTCTCCTCTGTCTCTCTCTCTCTCTCTCTCTCTCTCTCTGCCTCAAGTAAACGCCGGAAGCGCCACACAATGGTGCGAGGTCCATTCCTCCAGTCGAGCTCCATCCGGCGGGCTTGATTATTGTTTGTTGCTGTTCGGGAAAAGTGGGAAAACTTTTCTTATTAACATTTTAAATGAAAATATTGTTACATTGTCGTCGTTGTCGTCGTCGTCGTCGTTGCGAAATGGGCAAAACCACTCAGAAGCACTCGCCCGGCTCTGCTGCTGCTGGTGGAGTTTTCATATTCATCGACCATCGAGGTAGCGATAATGGTGAAGTTGTCGCGTGCTATACGAGCGCGCGCAGTGCTTATCTGCGATCCCTTGGCGCCTGGAGGTGGGAAGCTCGAGATGATATTTCACTGCTGACTTGCTGCCTTTACCGAGACGAAACGTCTTCGGAGCCAATAAATTCTCGCAATCCCGCAGTCCGCTGTCCGCTCATTTTCCCTTCAAATGTTTGATTTGCATTTCTTTTCTTCTCCTCTATTTTTAGGTAAGAACTCATCGTGCTGTGCCGTGCCGCGTGTACCGTCAATGAAGCGTCGCGTTAAGCTCCTTGAAAGCTCCTTGAATGAGGCAGCAGACATTACTCGCTCTACTCTTCGGTAACTCAATCAGTAGTCAGTAGCAGCAATTCGCTATTCCACGAGACAGAACTTCGAGAAACTTCGCGTGCTCCCAATTGATCAACAATGAATCTGTTTTCCTTTTTTCCAGCGCCCCCCGATCCTTATTAGAAGCCGATTGGTACCATTGGACTAAATCATAAATCAATTCCCTGCTGACTGATCGGTCGGTTTTGGGTCAACTGGGCTTTTGGGTACTTTTGAGGACCGAAAGTATTTGCAAAATTTGCAAATTGAACCAAACCTGCAGGAAGGGGAAGTGACTCAAAGAAGAGAGGGCTCACCATGCCGCTTGAGCTCTTATCTTTCAATTCCCGTTCAAGCCCCTGGAGCAGCGCCCATAAATCATCGGATTTAACGTTTGGCCTGTGGTTGCTGCGGTTACTTCGTCCGGTGCCTCTGACCGAAAACCTCGAAAGCTCCACTAACCACCGAGCCTCCGGGCGTCGTAGCAACCAAAGCAAGCCAAGTGCTCGAGGACTTTTCTCCCGAATTTAGAAAGAGAGAAAAAAAGCTACCAAAGCGGTTTTCCCCCGAGTAGTGGTGGTGGTGGTGGTAAATGGTAAAAAAGTGGAATTTCCTTTTACGTCCGAGAATGTGCGGTGCGTCCAGCGCAGAGAAATAATCTCTTACAGAGCGGCGGACGGGGAGACAGAGCGGTGGAATGGGTCCTATTTAAAAAGGCGTCGGATCGGATATAATTAAAGAGTCGCCCTCCTTTTCGCCAGACTCCAGACTGTAGGAGGGGAGGGGGGGGGGAGGGGAGGGGGGCGACTCTCCATAACAACAAAGAGATTTACGCTATCGCAGATCGCAAAGTTTGCGATTTATTGTTTCACCGAAAAGCGAAAAACCGAAAAAGGAGGCAGCAACCTTCTCCCTGCTTCAAATGGATCACAACATTTTAATAAGGATCCACGTGTCCCCCTCAGGACCTTCCTTTGCCTCTACTCACCTGTACAACCCCGCGGCAGAGTCGCTCGGTCGCTCACCGTGCATGCAGTTCAATGATAAGCCCCGCAGTTCGCGACACTTTGGGAAACTTTTCTTTCGGCGAACCATTTTGGAGGTTCCATCCTCTACATTAGGGAAAGCGGTTCTTAAGAGTGTCATGAGCACCGGGAATAGGGATCGTCTGTGGGCGCTTTTTCGATCTTTCATTGCTGCGAGAGCGTGTGCGTGTGTGTTGCACCTTAACGGAACATGTTCTCGGGAGTTTTCTCGAGTTTTCCTTTAATCAGCGAAAGGCCAAAAGCCTGCTGCTGTGCCTAGAAGAAACGAAAAGGAGACGTTTTACGTCGCTTTCGGGGAAGAAACTATACCAACTAGAGATGCGACTATGTGAGTTTAAGCGACGCAAAACGAAATACAAACACGAACACAGAGAGGTGCGGTGAAGCGCATTTGGGGGTCTGCCGCATCATTCATGTGGTGTACGATGTGTGTGTGTGTGTGGTATTGCGTGGAAAAACGCGACTCCTTGAAAGAGAGAGAGGAGAGTCGAGGGGCCATGAGCCGTAAGCATAAATTTAAATAATTTATTCATGAATTCTTATTAACATAGCTTCTTTGCGATGTGATACCGATGGCGTGGTGTGGTGTGTGCACTATATAAGGCGGGTTAGAGGGGCCACAAACACTGCGCGAAACCGCGAGCACACGACTCGCGAAGGTCGCGACGCGTAAGTGGGTTGGCCGCGGCTTTCCTTTCGCCGTTAATTTCCACTTTAGTCAACACAGAGCACCAGCTAGTGTAAATAGTAAAACTTGAAATCGGCTTCAAACGAAGGGACCGCAAGGGGTAGTCCTGCCCTGCCGTGGTGGTCAGGTGGAATGCACATTGGTCTTTCACGTTTCGGAGTTCCGGGCCTGGAGTTCCGGGGACCATAAATTTGACGTTTTACGGTTGTGTTTTGCACTTCCTGATGCCGGTGTCGGTTGGTTTGACGTTTTGCTCTCAGACTCGTTCCGTCCTCATGTTTTTCCCTAGATCGAAGCAGGCACTTAATTATGAAGGACCTGGAAGGATCCTAGATTCTGCCTACGAATGTTCTGATTAGTATGCGTTTTGCTCCACCACCACCCAACAGAGTTTCACCTTTTGGACTCGAGCGGTGCCGAGGGTGCCCTTTGACCGTAATGATTTGAGAGTCGAAAGTCGTGAGAGAGGCAGACCTTGGCATTTGCAACCTTTCGGGGGCTGCTTTTGTGCAAATACCACACATCCGTGGCACTGGGTCGCGCACACACGCAAACACGCGCACACACATGCGGTTGTGTCGCCGGAGACGGAAAAGGATTCTACCACCACCGGCGCTGGAAAGTATGCTTTTTTATGCAGAGAGTTTATCCAGCACATGGCGCTGGAAAGGAAGAAGCGCCGGAAGTAGATGAAAAGCCATCAGCAGCGATGAATACTCGTCGCAATAAATTTTCCATTCCGCTTGTTGACATTTCGTCGACAGCATGTTCTTCTGCGGTGTGTGTGTATGTGTGTTAGTGTGTGTGTGTACTTTTCGGTTTATGTATTTTCCACCTCTCCTTGGCGCTCCGGACTCCTGCTCCTGGTCTGACTGTTTCCACATGTTTTTCCTTCTTCGGTTTTTTTTGTTGCTATACGAGTAAAGATCATTTCAAGGCTTCTCCCGTATCGTTGTGATCGTTCGCCCTAGGTTCTCCGTGGGTCGGTGAGCGGACATTCGAACCGTGACCGTGATCCTAAATCCTTCTCCACTGGAGATGATTTCTGTCGCACGACGTTCGGACGGTGATGGTGGGCCGGATGCCGGTGCGTGTCACATATCGTTCTGATTATATGCTCTCCGCGTTGCTTTCCGTCTCGTTGGCTGGCTGGTTGGTTGCACTGGTACTGGCATGTTTTATGCATACAAATCGTTTAGTGGAAACCGCGAACCAGTGTCAGTGGTGACAATGTCAAGGTTTGTTATTTCACCCAGCTCGATATCGAACCATTTTCCGGGAAACCATTTTCGGGGTGGGTGGAGCGAGGATATTAACAGCTGTCATACATTTGCGAAAAATTAAATCGATACAATCGAGCGAGTGAGGAAACTTATGAGTTGTTTTAATGTACAAGTAAGTTTTTTCTTTAATAGAAACTTGAAATGAACTATTAACACTCAATAATGGAATCTAAAACAATCAGAAAACACACACAAGATAAGCAAAATTAATATTTGAAACGATTACGATTGGACGATATAATTTAATAAAGAATACAAAATATAAACTCAAAAACATAGGAAACAAATTAACATAAAAGAATATTGGTGCACAGGGCACAATGCTGTAGCATTTGTAAAGCAAAGCCCAAATAGACTTGCTACTAAGCAATTAATTACTACTTTTTTCCTTTCCGAAACAATATGAAAAATCAATAACAATCAAACTGAATAACCAAACTAAAATAACCAAACTAGATGCTTTGTAATGAAAAATTAAAATCGTAACAAAAGGCTAATAAATTATCAAAATACACAGTGAAACGACTTAAGCAAAAGAACAAAAGTGATAAAACGGTTAAACTATTCTCCGAATTGTGATTCTCTGTACAAAAATCAAAACTCGCATCGCAAAGAACATAATGATGCTAACTAACGTCCCACCACCCCCCCAAAGGTCACCGAAGGCGCGGCAAGGCGCGAGCAAATAATATAATTAAAATGCTTGCAACTCGGAACAACGGAACATCACAGCAGCGCCACAGCATCGAAACAGAAGCTTGCACTCCACTCCACGCTCAGCGGCAAGCGCGAGCTCCGTCATGGTTTGTTTGCGTGCACCCTTTACCTCAGGAGGAAGGAGGCCACCTTCACGCGCGGAATGTCGAAGGAAATGGTTTTGCATAAATATTGTCTCATTAATGAACAGAAGTCAGTCACACCACCGGACGCGAGTGGAGTGCAACCGGACCACGCCATAGAGCGCACGCCCTTGCGTGCCATCGACTGGTTAACTAAATGTAGCCATCAGAGTAGCCACGATCCATGAGCCCGTCGACGACCTCAAGTACGCAAGTACCGAGAAAGCAAGAGAAGGAAGAAGAGAACCATTGAGACCCCCCCTTCGAACCAAGGCCAAGGATCATTGAATACCGAAACATTGCAGCATCCGCTTCGTGGTGCGCGGTTGCGTGCTGATGCCAGGTTCCAGCATCAAACCAACGAGAAATCCCTTCGCGATTCTCCGCCGCGGAATCGAACGCTTTTCCTGGCAGACGCTGCCTGCTGCGTGCAATGTTCGAAATTAACATTCGACATTAGCTGTTTGTTTGGTTCGGTTGGGACGTTTTGCCTCGTTCCTGGTTAGAGACTGTTGGCCACCGTCGTCGTCGTCGTCGTCGTTGTTGTTGCTGTCTTGGCAGAACTTCCGGCAAACCCGTATTTAAAGAACCATTTCGTGGCGTAGATGCCGGGCATCTTAATGTTGCATTTTATGGAACGGAAAAACACCGAACACCGTGGACCGTGCACAAGTTATGAGCACAATCCGAAGACACCGGTCTTCCCAACGGAGAAAACTCTACGAATTCGAACCAGAAATTCCATTGCAATCTATTTCACCAAACCCGGGGGCTGGTTGGACGCCATTTTCCGAAAAGTTTCACGAACGGGCGTGAATTTTTCCCATTTTTTTTTTGGGCAAATTTTCCAACAAACGAACGCAACACCCAAAACCGTGGAGCATTAATGCAAAACGCCTCATTCGTAGACGGCTGGCAGCAGCAGCAGCATCGCCTTGTACCCCGTTCTGACTCGTGCTTCTTCACACCCTTCCCTCTTTCACCTCCAACCCCCCTCCCCCTGGTCTTGTGAGCTGTGTGGCTAATGAGCTTTTCTTCCTGCGGAACAGCCACCGGCCCCGGAGGCTACGGGAATCCCCATCATGTATGTCGTGTGCATGTCGTGTGCCTTTCGGTGGCTTCGGCAATGCGGAACCTCCTTCTCTTTCTCCTCCACCTCGGCTATCTCGGCGGAAAGTTGGTGCCAGGCACCACCACCACCAGGCCAGAAGAGGGCAAGTCGTCCAACACCGAACATGAACGTCGACATTATCTCTCCCTCTGCGCTGTCGCTGTCCGGTAAGGCCGGAGTCTGTGTCTGTGTCTGCGCGCGTGTGTGTGTGTCAATGAACACACCGTCGCGCTGTCCCCCCCAGGGTGGGAGGTGGATGACTGCCTTGCCGGAAAGGATGTGTACACATTAGAATGAGACTGATAATGGAAGAAGTCAAACGGAGGCGAAGGAGCAGCGGCAGCATCCAGCCAGGCATCCAGCCTGGCCAGGCAGCTCCCGTCGAGCGACCGACCAACAACAGTCAGCGATGCTTGAAGGCAAAATTATGCAGAAACAAATAAACATAGAGCACCTCGAGTGGTGTGTTCGCTCTGAACGGTGAAGCGCGACTCGTTGGCTTGGCTGCTGGTGAAGTTGTCGAGCAGATATCATGGCCGGGCGCGCGCGAGAAGCCACCGACGGCGGCGGCGGCGGCGGCGGCACCAACCAAGCCACCAACTCGAACCTTATGCTCGTTATTTTAATTCCACTCTAAATACACCCACTCGGTGAGCTTTCTCGCCCCACCCCCCTCTTTTTGGCGTGGGGTGGCGGGTGTTCCTCGATGCTCTCGAACACGCACACACACACATGTCCGTGTGCGCCATACCGAACCGTGGGGATGGGAGTTTTCGGTCGAGTTGTTTCGCGTGAAATGTAGCGCCAGGCCAATGGCCCGTGTGTGTGTGTGGTGCTACTGCTAGAACTTGACTTCTAGCCTACTTCTGACTTCCAGCCCTCCTCCTGCCCATCCTGGAACTTCAACAAAAGTATTAAAATTCCTCCAAACCCCGTGCACCAACGGGCATGATGTGCTGCTGCGCGATGAGTTTATTGAAGATGTCGAGCGCGAATGTGCGAGGAAATGTTCTTGTGGCAAGCAACGAAGAGGAGCAACACTCCATGTAGCCAACTTTGCCGAACCCGATTCTCTAACCGGCAGTAGCCTGGCTCGGAGGTGGTCTAAGCCATCCGAAACGCCTAAATTGTCGGCGGCTCGACGGTGACGCTGGTTTCTGTAACTTCTGGAACCACGCAGCTATTGTTCTGCGAACTGCTGCTGCTGCTGCTACTGCTGCTGCTGCTACTACTACTGCGAGTGGTTATGTCTTACGGGACGAGAGGCATGACACTCCTCTCTTCGCCCTTTTTGGACCAAAGAACACGACGTATGTGTCTGTGGTGTATGTGTGCGAATGTGGAATAAATTACACACTTGAGTAGTTCTCCCGGACCAGAACACCAGAACACCATATTGGACCGATTCGATGCCTTGCCTTCCTCTTCTTCTTCTGCTGGTTGTTTGCTCTTCTTCTGGAAAATGCGTCACCTTCAAAAGCCGCCTTCAAAGTGAATTAAATTTTCCAACCAAAAACCATTCAATGTGGTTAAGGCGGGTGGGGGGAATGGTGACCATTTTCACACGAAAAACGCCAGCTCTTAAGTTATTCTTATTGAACTTTCCAGAACTCCACCACCACTAGCACCAAGAGAGTGACGACCCAAGAAGTCCAAGAAGTCAGAGACCCTATTGATGGGTGTTGGTTGCTGGTTGTGTTAAGGTTACAAGAAAGTTGAAAAGACATCACTGTGTGCGTGTGTGTGTGTGCGTGTCGTTCCGTTGTTGGGTTCGTTTTTAATGTCACCGAGTCAAGGCGAAACCATCAGCCCAGAAACCCGACCCCCGGCCCCGTCGATTCTCGAGGATTGCTCATTTATGATTCCTGCTTTCACCACAGATTGCCCGGCAGCCTGGCAGCGAACCTTCTCGAACCAAGAAGGCGTTGCCTTGTTTCGCGTTGCCAATAAACACACCCTGGGCCGTCGAGCCACCGAGACGACGACGGCTGGTGCGCTGCGGTGCGAAGGAACGAACGAACGGAGTGAAAGTGATTTAAAAATCTGAAGAAGACACTGAAAGGTTTATTCATCCACTCCCTCCGTGGTTGGCAGTAGCGAGAATGCCCTGCCCTGGGCCCGAAATGTGGTGGTTTTTGGTTTTGCGTCCGACCGGAAAGGGTCGCCGCTTCGAGGTCGAAACTAGCTTCATCAATTTCGTTACTTGATTGCCGGAACAGCCATCCATTTCATGGAGTGTTTACCCAGGATGCTCATAAAGGAAGCAACCCGGGAAGCGGTGCCTTTCTTTGCCGGGAGTATCGGGATCCTGGGCCATGCGTAAACAAGACCGTGTGGAGCGGTAACCAATCTCAGCCGTTGCAAACGCCGAAGGCATAGCCACTTTTGAGAGTGTAAGTGTTCGGTGTGAATGGCTCTGGATGGAAAATTATTTATTTAAAATACCGTTGCAGGAGATTTATTTGAAATTGCACTGGAAAGCGATAAATTCCTGGATTGGTGGAATGTCCAGCGGCGATCGTATCCAAGAGCGAGAGTCAGTGTCAACCGCAGTGTCGAAGTTCGAAACGCATTCCGCTGCAATAACTCCGAATCGAGTCTAATCGAATCGATTTGGCCACATTTTCTGGCCTACTGAACCGTAACCGGATCTAGCATGCCTTGCATTTTCTAACCAACGACGACGACGGCGATAGGGGGCGATCGTCAAGACAAATGGCCTCCTACGGTTCCGGATAGCCCAGTGGTCCCGGGGGCCCTACCGTTGCCATGGGTGACAACGACGCAAAACCTCAACCTCAACTCGCACGTCAACTATCTCAGTGGCACCAAAGTTCCACTTCAAGCGTCATCACTGTCACATCGTCCTCCTGTACTTTGAGGCCGCGACGGGGAGGAGGGATGGATTGACTGAAGACCACGAAACTGAATTTTCACCAACCGCTCCACTGCAGCAACCGACATATCTAAAAGGCGGGTGGCGAAGGAACGAGACCGGAAGCTGCAACTTTGCGCTTCGCATTTGCGTCCGAAAATCGCCCCAAAAAGCCCGAGGAAGACTGCCGGGACTGATTGTAAAGTGAATTTCCTGATTAACACTTCCGGACTTTATGAATATAGATGCGGTTTTTACGTCGACGTTCGTAGACGACGTGGTGCGGACTTGCACCATAATTAAATTGGATTCACTTTTGCAACGATCCGTCTCCGGCAGCGCGCTTCAGTAACCGCCCCGGGGGAGTTCGCTTTAAGGTGTTGCGGATAAGCGTCTTTCCCCCGGGGCACCTCGTCGACGACGACACCTGGCACCTTATTTTGTGGATTTTGAGGTTTTTCCACCACGAAACCGAACGCACCTCGGGTGACCGGCTGGTTGCTAGGGTGACTCGAAATATTTCACCGGAACACCGCGATGCACCGTTAGAAGAAAGGTTCTCTCGAGTGAAGTCTGGACGTCCGAATTTCGTAACTCAACCACCGACTGCTCCAGGGGAGTTTGGGTTCGTGTAGGGATCATCGTCACGTCTCCACGACAACTGGGATCCGCTGGGCAACATGTCTGCCCAACGAGGTACGAGATACGAGCGCGAACTTGAGACAGCCTTTTGCAGTCCACACGAGGGAATCACTTTCTGAGCTGAGGTTCATGTGCGTGTGCGCGTGTGTGTGTGTGGATGGAATCCTTGGAAGAAGTTTTCACCTTAACGATGTAACTGACTTCTGCTACTAAACGCATCATCGCATCCGGCAGGTTCCGCCGGTCCCAGGAGGGTTTTACAGACTTGCGTAAGACTACATATACCAGTCGCTGGAACCACCAGATGTGAGCACCTCATACACACACACACACGCCCTCGTGCTAGTCGATTCGAGGTAGAGATCTGAACATCTTCGTTACTGTACTGCTACTGCTTCTATTCCAAAGAAAGTTTCTGCAGCCATCCAACGAGTGTCTTCCAATGGTTTCTGTTAAGGGTGGATCACAGCTGGTGCTCCTGGTGGTGCTGCTGCTGGTGCTGGTGGCGCTTCTGTGACGTGGAACGCAAATTATTGGATAAATTAGTCGATGCGTCGTGGCTAAACTTTGTCGGTCCACCGTTTTTGTGCGGTGCGGTGCGGTGCGGTGCGCGGTCTCTCACCGACGTGCCAACGGTTCGCGTGCAATCGAGCCAACAGATTAATTACCGGGTCCGGGGCCGCATACGCGGAGCAGGACGACGTAGAAGTTCTCGGCGTAACGATTGGAAACGCGCCGGCGAATGGATGGTGATGAGAACCGGGTAGAGTCTGTACGGCTTAACCAAGCGTGTTACTCCATAAGTCAGAGTCAGGTCGAGATGATGAAGGATTTCATCAACCACTCCCCCGACCCTCGTGGCCATCCCTAGTAAAAGGGCGTATCGTCCGCCTGGTCGGACTAGTTTGTGTCGGGGAAGGCAGGGATATAATAATGCAACTTACATTAATTAAGGCTTCTTGCCTGCTAATTGAATATCGTCATATCGTTTTCTTTTTCCACTTGGCATACTTCGATGGCATGTACGTTGACGGCGCAGCTGATGGTGATGAAGTTTCAGTTTGACTTGAAGCATCGGTGAATCCTTTGGTAGTACCTTGCTTCTTTCTTTATTAAGTTTACTCCCCAGTTGAATGCCCTTTTAATACCATTTCGGTTTTTCTGCACCGGCAGATCTATCCCTTTAGACTTGGCATGCTTTTTTCTCGATTTGTGGTTGGTTCTAAACTATTCTACCAACCCAACGGTCCCCCTAATCCTACGAAAGGTTCATGAATTCATAAGCCTGACATTTGACTTCCTGCAACAATACGAAATGACAAACGAACCGGTTTGTGCGGAAGCTCGGAAGGTTCGGAACACCTTTGCCAAAGCCGTCGTGTGCTAGGAACTCCGTGAAGCAGCAGCAGCAGCAGCAGCAGACCTTTAGATAGGCTGTAGGTGATCTAAAATGCAAAACTGCAATGCCGCCACTACCGGCCATCGCGCCACCGTCAGTCATGTTTTATGTATCCGCATGAAATAAATTTCTTACTCAATAGAAATGCCCGTCCTTCCAATGGTACCGACGACAACGACGATGGCGACGACGTCGACGACGACGACGTATCGTTCAGTTCCGGTGGGTCGTCCCGAAACCGTTTGGCCGTTGATTTCCGGTCGCGGCGGTCCCCGGCCTACTGTACCTTACTGCTTTGACGACGCTTTTTGTGCTGTTCTATCACGCCAACGAGTTCCCGTTTTGCATTCCGCCATTTTGCCAGCTACTATAGCTGGATAAAAATGGTGGCCAAGGCTTTTTGCCACCCGGGCCAGGCCTGTTGACAAACGGGAACCAGGGCAGACATTCAGCGAAGCGGTTCCGGAGCAGGACCTTCCGAAGAACCGTGCACCAGGCATTGTTTTAAGCTCTGGTTCTGTGGCTTGGTCCGGAGGAAACGAGGTTGCTAGTCGGTCGTATCCGGAGCAATGTTGTCCCAGGGTTTCAGATCCGGTTTGAAAAAAAAGTCGCTACAGTATCCGCTGCATCCATCGATGACAAATCGAGTCTAGTGAGTTGACATCGCAATGCAAACGTTGTAACCATTGTCCATGGTGTCAATATGATGTTGGTTATCGTGTTAGCCAACTCGTTACAAAGCAGTAATGACTCCAGCAAGACGAGCGAAAGTTTCCAATTGAAGCCCGATATAATTATTTCCTTACCAACGGCATTCCACGCCGTTCTCGACGGTTGTCACTTTGTCTTGCCGGGCCGTTGCTGCTGTCTGGCAACGCCTGAGACCAAGTTCCTGCGGGGTGCTGATGGTAGTTCAAGTAGCTGGCCTTCTTACGGTCATCACAATGCACTGCACGCCGGTTCCACTAGCAGTGCACAAACAGTACACAAGCCCTTTGCAGTCAAGTATTAAGCTGCATAATTGTAGCGAAAGCTGGAATCAACTCCCACCCCCCCCGGCTGCAAGAACTTCCCCGTTCCAGAGGGTAAAGTTTTGGCACATCCTTCCTGTTTGAGGATGGGCGGCTGTGAGATGCTGCTGCGAGCTTGTTCTGGTCTGCAGAACTTTGCTTAAACATTGTACAACCCTGGACCGAGGCTGTGGCCACCAGAGTGTCAACAGAGCAGCGAGCACGGCAAGCGAAGCGTCACCATTTGACAGCCACGAATGTTTCGAAGGCGAAAGTGAGGCTTGCAATAATTAGTGTCATTCGATTTCGATTTTCTCTTCAATTACTCACTCGTAGCACGCTGTAAATGTTGCTGCACGTCACACTTATCTCTAGAAATATGATAGAAAAGAATCGATCATCCATCGATTTAACTGACAGAAAACCAAGACCTTCAATATTACTCATTCCAAGCACAGTTTCTATTTTTGTTCCGTGGAAAAGGGCCAACAAATGCTCGCAACTCCAAATCCTATTGTGCAGGATGGAACAGCATAGCGGTCACGGACAGTCCTTTCATCTATAGATCATCCCGAATCGATGATCAATGGAACCACCAACATGCAAGAGCAGCAGCAGCAGCAGCAGCAGCAGCAGCTGTTGGTGAGAAGCGTAGCTCGGGATTGGGTTTAAAATTACACAACACCCCAAAGGGAGTTTAAAGGGAAAAGTGGCTGCCAAAGGGACAAACGGAACCAGGACGAGGAGAAAAAGGCGCGAACCACCAAAAAGGGCCAAAAACAACCATTCGCCATTATGCTTTCCAAATGGCGTTTTTGCTATTTTTTAATGTTCGTTTGATGCTAGCCTTTTTGCGCGTTCCTTCTCTCTCTTTCTCTGCTTTTAAAAGCTGTATGTTGGTGAGCTGAAGAAAGCACAAAAATGTTCTAACGCTAACGCTGCTGCAACATGAAACAGAGAGGAAATAGTAAAAAAAAAGGCCAGCATGAAGAGCCAGGGATACACATCAAAGGTTAAACAGTTGCACTTTCATTTATTAACATTTCACCCGTTTTCGTGAGCATTGAAGAGGAGAAGAAGGAGAAGGAAGAGGAGAAGGTTGCATTTGCTAACCCTCTCGTGCCGGGGAAATGGTGCCCATAATGTACCATTGGCATGCCCGGCGTTATGAGGCTAGCAAAAATTATGCAACAACGGCGTGGTCGTTGGGAGGTAGCACGCAAAAAAAAAATATACGAAAGATGCAGAAGATGAAAGAACGCTCTACGCCGCCCAACAACAACCTGAAGGATAAGCGATAGTGCACCGTCGGCAGTAGCTGGCAGTCGGGTGTTCAAAGCCCAACCATTCTATTAGCAATATTGCTCTTTTGCCAACAAAAGCACGGCTGGTTGCACAGTTTCTGCTGCCTCTAGAAGCAAATGTGGGTAGATTTCTAGCAATGCCCCATGAATGTGGTATATTGGAAGGCCTCTTTTTTGCCGCTGCATAAAATGGTTTTGCTCGTGAGTGATGTATCGTCGACCATTTAGTGGATGTATCATTTCAGTTCCCAATGGGACTCTGCTTTAGAGTTAGTTCTGAGCAAGATGAGGTGTTAGAACGGGATGCAATGGGCATTAATGATTGCTGATGAGCACGGCTGACTGACGGCGATGAGAAAATGGTCAAATAAAGCATCGTAAGCATCGAAATGAAGGATCACTCAATTATTGAATGCATTTCCTTTCCGTTTAAGAAGAGACAAAATTTAATTAGGATAAAAAAGGTTCATCTTTGGGGATTTTCGATACTATATGCATGCATGCAATGCATTATTTTATTTTTCATTTACGATACGATTTTGAAGCTGAATTTGTATGAAGTATGTGTGTGAAGAATTTAAAATGTTTCTAAAAAAACTTATAAAATACGTTAATCCTCTCTTAACAGCTGCTGCCCATTGCACACCAGCAAATAACTCAATTCACTCTCACCACGCACCATGCTTCTGCTCGCCTGGTCTTGGGCAAATTATGCTAATTACGTGTGACTATAAACAGTTGATAGATAAACCGAGGCCACACTCAGCACGGTTGCCTGCTTGGAGCACATAAGAACTTGGCGCACAAATCACCTTTTCTCGCTTGATCGAAGCAAGCCTCCTCTCTCTCTCTCTCCAGTAGCCGATCTCGAAGGATTTCTCGCGCTTTTTCCTATCCCCAGGCTCGAAAGAACGGCCGTTTGGAGAAGAGTAAAAAAAACGCGGTGCAAATTATTAAACGGATTAGGGTGCTCGGCCGGCCTAAAGTCGTCCACGGAAGCGCCGGAGACTAAGCGAATTCTCGCGAAAGAAAAAACAACAACAACAAAAAATGCAAACGCGAAAAGCCCCCTCCACGCGGGTGGGGGATATTTATGATAAGATTTTCCACGAGAAAGGGAGCAAGATGGAGAGAGTAAGAAAGCGTGTACACGGGAGCAATAATTCAGAGATTATATTTTCAATTTCCAACCGCCAGGAAACCCTCCAGGGTTGCTTGACCACCGGTGAGAGGGTCAGGGCCGCCATCTTGGATGGCTTAAGGATGGAGTTTTTTGAAAAATATTTTCACTTTTCCTGGGCCTTCTGTGGTAGTCGTCTAGCACCACAGTGACAGTGATTACTGGCTTCCGGGCGAAGAAGTGGCAAGACATTAATCTCACCTCTCGCTCTCTCTCTCTCTCTCTCTCTCTCTCTCTCTTTCTGTCTCCCTTTGGAATTCCTTTCCTAAGCAGGACACATTCCAAGGTGAAACTCACCTCATCTCCACCTCGAGAGGACACAATTTCAATTCGCACAAAACAGAGCAAAAAGGAGGAGGAAGAAAGAGATGTTTCCTCTTCTTCCAGCTTCGAGCGAAAATTTGCTAAATCGCTGGATAGTTAAACTGCTGACGGATTTATGACATTTGCACCTTTAGAGGTGACCCTCAGCGCCGCTCGGGGGGTCACACCGCCAGCGAACCCATAAAAAAGCTGCTCCCAGTCCCAGGGAATCGTTGGGTTTCGGAATCGAGAGTCAAAGTCCCACCTCGGAGGTGGGTGATTATGAAAATCCAGCCCCACCTTCGGGAGGGTCCCTCGGTTGGAAGCTCATTTACGGCAACCGAAAAACGGAAAAAGGGGGACCGTTTCCCGGGCCAGGTAAGCATCGCTACGCGGGGGCTTTCGGTCGCCGGCGACGACGACGACGCTAAATAGCTATAATAAAATTCAAACTTTGGTCCTCCACCTCCACCCCACCACTCAGGTGGTTAACTTTTTTGGGGTGGACGACGGGACGGGCGGTTGCAGCAGATGGAAAAGTGTTGAAGTGTTTTTCTTTCCACTGCCTGCTGTGCTGTTCCGTTATTTGTATTAAATGTTTCTCTCTCTCTCTCTGTGCTGATGCTGATGCTGTTGCTGACTGAGTGAGCCTTGACTGACGAGGTGGTGGCGGTAGTGGCCCTATACCAGAGCAAAATTGGAGTTTTCCCTCGGCAAAGTGGCCACCGGCACACCGGCACAGCGGATGGTTTGGTGCGGATCATAAAAGTCCTCATAAAAGCGGGTAATTTCGCAGTCCAAAACGAGCTGTAAATCAACGGCAATAAATTAAAATTAAAATTTACTAAATTCCCCACCCTCGGGGCCGCTCCCCATACCTCACCGGTGACCGACTGAATCGACAACGAGGTTTGGTGGAAGCTGTGCAGAAACGGCATTAAACAGAGCATTGCGTGCGAGGCACAGCAGCAACAGCAGCTGCAACATGCGCACATGCCGGAGTGGAAAACTTTCAACTTTTCTCATCCACAACGCGTTTTCCGGGATTTTCCGGCACGGCCAAAACATGTGCCACAAACGGTTGTTTCGGTTGTTTGCTAACTCGGCGTTCGACGTCCCATCAATTTGCGGTGCTTGTTCCGTCCATTTCTGCCGCGAGGAGAAGAAGTGAATTAGCGAACTCGGATTCGGATTCGGTCTAATTGATGCGCGCGCGCGCTCGCTCGATCCTGTTGCTGACCGCCTCTTTTTTGACGAGCAGCATCGAGTTTCGAGTTTCGTTTGTTCCAGGTACCGGGATATCGGTGGGTTTTCCTCGAGTTCGCAAACCATTTTCACTTTGCACAGTTCGTCTTTCCTCCTAATTAAACCCGTCAGGTTGGTTGGTTCGCATTTTGTCACCCAAAAGTCCATCCAGAAAACTTCTGTTAAGGTGCCCGGCCACGGTAGCAACTTTCCCTGATTGTTTCTCTCTGAAAGTGACGTTTTCGTTTAAAAGAGAAAACTGGTCATCATAAATGAAAAACAATTTGACTTTGAGAGTGATTTTCATCACAATTTCAATTCATTTTGAAACGATTAATTCCCTTCTTCTGAAAGATAAAAAATCAGTTTTCAAATGATAACCTCACAAAAGATTTCAAACAGAAAGCAACTGCAAACGAGCAGATCTAGAGGAAAATCAAAATGTGTTATCAATCGTTGCCTTCTCAATTATCGTTTACTATCAGGAAAATTACTATCGTAGCCGAGGCGAGTAGCATAATGAATTCAATGTGAACGGAACGGATCAAGGGACCGTTTTTGTGAGTTACAAAAACTCCTTACTCGTTGCCAACTCATTCAATCAACGCTTTTTCCCCGCGCAACGACGAAGTCCTGATTCACTTGACTGCATCGACAGCGGCACCGCTACGCCCAATTGTACTAATCCGATAATTTGCGCCTTTTTCACCGCCCGCGTGTTGGACATCGTCTAGACTACGCACTACGCAGACACAGAGCTCCCTGACCACCACCCCTGCTTTTGGTGACAATAGCGCGATATCGCGGTGGATGAAAATGGATGACCAAACCATAAAGGCCGTGGAGTCCGTTTTACATAATTACCTATAATCAAGCCGAGCGCCCAGGTCCCGGTAGTCCCGGGTGTTTGATTGCCTCCACCACGTTCACGACAACGGTTTTACGCTCGCTTGCGGCCACCACCAATTTCAATGGCGGCGAACAATGCATTCGGGATGCATAACGCTTGACTTCACTTCGGAAGAAGTAATTTCTATATTTCAGACAGGGCGCGATGGTGGTGTCCATCTGGTATGGTCTGGTACAAACCCACGGGCACGGTCACGCCACGTGCCAAAAAGAAAAATGGCAAATGATACGCAATATTGATCCCAGAACTCCCGTGGGCTGCGCAGCGCCGTGATTACGGTAATCATTACGCGCGTTTATTATCATCATCGTCATCATCGTCATTGTTGGTAGTATTATTTTTTGACCGTTTCATCCCGTTATCATGTAAATGCAGCGCTTCAATTTGGTTCGCTTTTCGCCGGTCACAAAATAACTCCGAAAAACGGCATCCCATCCTCCGGGTTCGATCGGAGGCTCAATGGCCATCATCTTCATTATCTGGCGCGCAGGCAATCCCGCGGCCCTAGTGTGGGTAGCACCAGCATAAATGGTCAAACAATAGGGCGCACTACTACTACTACTACTACTAGCAGCGGTCGGTCGCGAGGATATGCTAATGGCGTAACCTTCCCTTTTGCAGCCTTTCCAGCCCCTTCCGGGGAAATGGTCCTTAAAGTGAGGCTTGAAAATATCAATTATTTGGCTCCCACCGAACGCACCGAACGCCGGCGAGCGCTCAATTTGCCCTGAAAATGGCAGCGTTTTTGGTGACTCCCAACCTTGCCTTTCCACCAACCATTAACCCTTCGCGCGGCATGCGGTGACTCTCGGTGCGTGGAATGCGCACTACAATATTGTAGTGTCTCTCTCGCACTCTCTCTCCCTGTCTCGAGAGGCCTGACCTCGGCCTGGGGACCGATGGGTAACCGCCACGACCGCCACCGCCTATCGCATGGAAGCGATGTAGTCATTTGAGACGATTTTAAATTGCAAATAAAGCGGCCAACAACCACAGCAAGGGCCAAGCGAGCGAGCAACGAGGACATACACACCACTACTACTACTACTACCAGCACTACCACCGATAGTGGAAGCTTTTCCTGTGCCGCCGGAAAGTTAGTTGCAGAACGCAAAGTTAACCAACTAATTGGCCGCCCCCGGGGGAGGATTCGAAAGCCAGTGCTCGACATTTTATCGACATTTTGCGCGGATTGTGAGGTTTCGGGCAGGGAGGGGGTCGATTCCACGATGAAAATCGCGTTCGAATTGGGCCGACAATTTATCCGCTGGCGTTTTTGCGATGCGGGGCACGATGATTTCAAAGGATTGTGGCGTTTGTGACGCTTTGGGACGATAACGCGATAAGCGACTCGGTTGACTTGGTTGACTCGGCGATTCACTTGCTGTAGCACTCTAATCGCGCTAATATTGTTCCGAGTAAAGGGACGGTGGCCCAATTGTTGCTCAATTTGTTACAAATGCCCGGTGCTGGAATGCAATCGATCGAACTCGAATATTAAGTCCGGGATGTGAGCAATGCAAACGGAGCAATGTAACGTTGTATGTAACTTATTGCAATTTCGAGCAACTCTGATGTAGAAACTACTTTTTGTCCTTAAAAGAAGTAGGAAAAGAACAAATTGTGTGATAATAATAAGCTAACTTTTTGTTTTTTGGATAAGATTAATTGTAATCAATTTTTGAGATTGCAATTTTTTTATCCTCTAGCTCTAAATTAATGATACTTACCAAACATAAATGTGAAATCACAATTTCAAACCAATTAACGCCTTTTTGGTCCAATATTGAAGGATACGATAAATAATTTTAAAATAATTGTAACTATAAGCACAGTTCATGAAAAAATCGATACCAACTAAGACAGGAGCAGACGGTAACAAATCACACAACGATTGATCTCTTATCAATCCCACGCTATCACACACTCGGTGAGGAGCAGCATCATCATCATCATCATCATCAAATGCAAAAGGCAAACCACAAACCAACGATTGTCCAAAGCCTTCTTTGCTGGCCTGCATTTGTCTGCTCCAACTGTCAAAGAGACCCCTTTCAGCCAAAGCTGCCTTTTCCAGAACCTGGTGTGCCTCTGGCATGTCATAAACAAAACTCTTCTCGACGGTTCCTGGTCAAACGATTATCTCTTTCATTACCGTGTGACATCTTGCGATTTGCATCTGCCGCTGCCAAACGGAGGGAATTTGCAAATGCATTCACTCCACGCTCTTCCTCACCACCAGATTCAAAAGCCGCGTGCATGAAGGAGAAGAAGACAAGCTTCCTCGATTCCATCGGCCCCAGCACCTGCCCTGCTCCAAGCACCGAGTAGATGGCAAATCGTGGATCGAACATTTTTCACCAGATTCCACCGGATGCACACCAGTGGTGGTGGTGCTGGTGATGGTTGGAGGCAGATTTATCCCGGAAAACGATTCATATCGGTCCTGCTCTGCTCTGCTGACCGCCACCGAAAACCAACCGAATTCTGTTGCATCTTCCTCCCTCGGGGAGAAGAGAGTCCTGCCGGCAACCCTGGGACTCAACATCCTCGCTCATCATACCACCATGGCGCTCGATGCCCAAACGAGGACCCCCGGCAAACGCTGGAGTCTTCGAATCGTCTGCATCATCATCGTCATCGTCATGCAGCAAACCAAACGTCATCAGTGGCCGTGTGATTGCTGCTGCTGCATTCGAAAACTGCAACAAAGCACGACGTTCCTGCGACGTCCATCCTAGTCCTAGTCGTTGTTGGTCGAGATGGTCTACAGGAAAAGGACCGTTCCTTTTTCACCGGCTTCCCCGGTGCTTTCCATTGGCCACCGTCGGGCCAGGCCAGGCAATGGATCGAAATTGAATAAAGTGTTATGGATTTTGTCGTTTCCGTCCGGATGAATGAATGTTTTGCGGTGCTTCAGGCACAGAGAAAGAGTGCAAGCGAGTGAGAGAACAAGAGAGAGAGCGAGAGCGAGAGAGAGATACGCCTTTTCACCTTCCCGGAACCTTCCATTTCCCCCTTTTCCTCTTCGCTTTGTGTCGTTCTGCGTTACTCGCTCGCGAGGAGCGCTTCGTTGGTTTCCGTTTCGTTCCGATTGTGCCCGGTTTGGAGCCGGGAGTGATAAATAAAAAATGCATTTCTCAGTTTTCCAATCACACATACACACACACACACAACACACACACAGAACTGATGGTGGGATTGCTATTTATGAGTTCTCTTCCTTTCGATGCTGCTTTCCTCCTGTTTGTTTCTTCGTTAAGTGCACTTACCGGATTTCCGCTTCGAGCAGAGAGAGAGAGAAGAAGGCAACGGTGGAAGGAAGAGGGAGTAAAAATTAATTTGCTTTGTCCTTTCGTCGTTTCGAACTCGGCGATAAAGGATTTCCAATGCAACCACAACCGCACAACAGCATAGTAGCAGCAGAAGCATTCCAAAGAACTGGCGACCGTTCGTGATTTATCATTAGCTTCTGTATGTGTGTGTGTGTGTGTGTGTGCGTCGCTAGGTGACGGTACATGGACACGTGGAAGAAATTCTCTACTCCGACGCTGATCGCAGTCACCAATGGAGCACGGGGCACGCTTTGGAGTTGTTGCTATGATGCATTATGTTAGCACGATTTGACAACCCGGGAAACGATGGTCCGGGTTTAAGGCCCCAGCACACCGGCCGTGTAATGAGAAATGAATTATGAAACTCTCGCAACTTACTGGAAGGAAAGTTCTATGAAAAAAAACGAGTGGAAAACACGAACCTCTTTACAATTTGGAATCTTATTTCGATGAAAAATCGAGTTCCCACTTCCTTTGCAGGAAAATGCATTCTTTCACACAATGGTACCCGTCACACACGTACGCACGCACACACACACACTCACTTACAAAGGATCACCAGCGAACTGTAAGCGGTCGTCAAGATTTTGATTGCTCGACTATTTTCCTTCCGGTTGCTGCAAGGCCACGACGACACTAGCAGCAGCAGCAGCAGCAGCAGTAGCAGTACTGCATGTGGACGTTATCCGCTTTCATCTAGCGCCTTCAAGCACTCCACAACTCCTGTGCCGCGTGGTCGGCTCTCCAGGCGTTCAGCGCAGCAGGTAGCAGCACTAACCGGTAGTGCGCTTGGCTTGACCGCAACAACAGCAGGTTGGTCCCGACGACGCGACACAACCGCTGCCAACTATGCCAAACCGTTTCGGCACCGGCATCGTCATCAGCATCATCATCATCATCGTCACCTTCAACACCTTTTCCAGAGTGTCCTTTGCACTGCGGGTGCTACTGAACACTACAGACCATCAACAGCCGGGGGCACTGCCCCAGTTGCCAACAATGTGCAGCTGCAACAATGTTTCGTCGCGATTGCTTTCACACACACACACTTACACACACACACACACATTCCCTTGCGAAATTCCTGCAATCATTTTTCATATCCATCTGCAACTGACAAGCGCTGGTGGTGGTGCTGATGCTGCAGTGGCGCTGGCAACCACTGGCGCACCGCCTGCTGTGAAACGCCTGCTGCTGCTGCTGCCGCAGTATTGTAATGCTGCCATTCGCCATCGTCCATTATCTCGGCGGTGGAAAAACGGCGAAAAAGGAAACTCGTTGACTCACGAGCCCTTCATTGCCGCCAAATTAAACGAAGAACTGCTCCTCTTTAGCGCTGCTTTGCGCGGGGACCGGAAGTACTTACAACAGATCTGATTACGCGGAAATGGATGCAGCAACCGGCCAAGGAGCGCCGTCTCTAGTGCCAGGGTATTCAGTGCAGGGAAGTCATTTGTAACCGGCGAGACACATACCGAGAGCTGGCTGGTATAAAAGTTTAATTAATCATTAAACACACTACACACACACACGCTGCCAACGCAACGTGTATCGGAATGGGAATGGCAATAAAATTAAAAACACATAAGCTCCATGCTCAGCAGCATCAGCAGTAGCTGAGAAGTTGTTCAACAACGTCAGAGCTAATTGATGTCACGAGATAAGTTGCAATCGGTCGTAGGTCCTTGGACTTCTAGGGCTTACTGCAGACACGGTGGCACTGTGTCATCATCATCTGCTGAACTCGCTACCATCACACATACGATTGCGACACTGTTTCTCTGTGCACCGAATACCACGTCCTGCGATGCGGATATGAACACTCTCCAGATTGTGGAAGGTCTGGTTTTTTTTGCTCCAAAATCGTATCTCCATTTTTTTGCTTTTCTGAAGACCAAATTGAGGCGAAGATGGATGCAAATGGCGGCACAGCCGCTCGTGTTCTGTTGCAACAGCCGAAGGGATTAAATATGGAACGAGACTCGGCAGAGAAGCCGCAATGCCTGCCGCAAAGGGAATGTGCCGCTGGTCACGAAAGACGACAAAATAATTGCAAACCCAAAAAACCAGAGAACACGTGGAAGAAGTAGAAGAAGAAAGAGGATGTCTGGATTTATTTTAGTTAATGAAGTGTCCTGGTTTGCCCTCCACCTCGACACCACATCTCCACGACTGTGAATGAAGTGATGGCGTTGGCTGTTAAGTCAATATGTGCTCAAGACCTCATGACCTGGCATGCAGGCTATGGCTTTTTGTCTTACCAGCTATCTCGATGTGGACTTCTGGATGTCAAACAGGCCGAGGGGTGGGAAGAAAAAAAAATCCAAAGAGATACTCTGTGTGTTAGTGCTACTTCTTATTTTGAGATTAACTAGAAATGATAAATGACTGCATCCACTGCGCTCGATGTGTGTCGCACACATCAGCCACACATTTTTACTGTCTACTCTTCTGCTGCTGCTGCTGCTGCCTTGTGTGCCAGATTTCGCGGAAAAGGTATGCGTTCCACAGATCCCAAAACAACTCCACTTTACATATTGCCGGTTTGCAGCGACAGAGTAGAACGCAGAAGCTGGAAGGTTATTTTTGG
This sequence comes from Anopheles darlingi, assembly GCF_943734745.1. Lineage (NCBI taxonomy): Eukaryota > Metazoa > Arthropoda > Insecta > Diptera > Culicidae > Anopheles > Anopheles darlingi. Next base: position 4,999,973 of record NC_064875.1, on the reverse strand, counting down.
AAGTTCTTTTGCTGCACATACACACACACACACCATCATTGTGACACCCGAGTTCTCGTCGTGCGTGACTCGCGAGAGATTAACAAGATGCCTTCCTCTCCCCCGGGTTCTGATCCGATTAGAAGTCGTTCCGAGGAGTCATCCACAGGATGGCCACAGCGCTGCTAAACACTGCCCGGTGACGGATTTACGAACTACCAGAAGTCGATACATTGGCCCATTCCCCAATTAAGTCGGCCCCAAGAAGTGTGGAATGTTGTACAACTCAATCAGCGCCACCACCACCATGCGGAGGTCCTCAAAAAAACTGCATCTCGAGCATGTGCAATGTCAGAGCTCGTTTCGTTAGACACACACATTCAACGACACGCTGCTCGATGGAATGTGACAGATTACGAACTGAGAGCGTGACACGTGACACGCGCAGCACATTGCCTCAATGAGCTCGTTCGAGTTTCCCCAGAGTCAGTCAGACCTCCTCGGTTCGGTGGAATGCCACGTCGCATACTACTTAGTTTCGAGTAAAACCGAGCGCTTAACGCCTGGTACACCGTCTGACCTTTCGCTAATTACCGCACGATTAGTCTCGCGGATTCCTCACCGACGAATCCTTCTACCCGTAATGGTGCGAGCACGAGATCGAGGCGTTAAGGCGCTCTCAACGGGGTTTCATTGGAATCCACGCCACTGCCAGCACCGCAGTTCCATTGATAGCTGCGACCATTGGTTGGTTGGTTGGTTGGTTGGTTGGTGAATGAAATGAATTCTTGGGCGGAATTCGTCGGAACAATCTTAGGAGCCCGTTTGGTAGAATGACTTGTCGTCCAAAAATCCATGAATGTAAAGAGCGCTAGCTAGCTACTAAGAAGAGTTGAAGTCTTCGCTTCACGGTTAACTTGCGATGAATTATGGGGTCTATTCCGGGATTAGTGATGACCTTTGCAAGAATCATAGTCCGTTTTGTGCTGATGCTGAACTCTCTTACGATCTTAGCCAATTGTCTTTGCCTTAAACTCACACTAACTCACTCTCTGTCTCTGTCTTCTCGTTGCAGGTAAGCGTTCCAGAAGCTGAAACTAATTTTACCCAAATGCCCTGCCATCTTTGGATATCTCGGTGCTTCACTGAGGACACTAGGGATACTAGGGACACTTGGGAGGTAATTATTTATATTTGAAAAGCCATTAACATTGGCATATTTATGGGGATCGGCCATGGGCCAGGGAAGGCTCCGGGTCTCAGGAATGCAACGAGGACTCGGTGCAGGAAATGGGTCAATTATCGTAAAAAGAGCTTAACACCCAACGTCCCCAACCCCCCGGGGCTGCTCTAAAGATAGGATACCGTTACAACAACTGGCCACAAATTGCTACAAACAATTGCTACCCACATCCACACACACACACACAGCACCGTAGTGACTACGGCGGATGAATCACAACATTGACGACGATCGACAGAATGTCGCCAGCGAAGCCAGGGCCAGGGCCAGACCAGCACAACACAGACACACTACCCCACCAATGAACTGGGATTAACACCTCGTAAATTAACCTCCGGAGCAAACCCCCCCACGGTCCAATTGCACTCGTCCATCGTCATGCTGTATTGTACTGTCGATGTCTTCGACAACGGCTTCGGGGGAGGACGTTCGACGACAAACCGTGTTCCCGATCCCTTCGGAATCCCTCCCCCGGTGGGAAAACTTTACCTACGCCAACTTTACGACTCCCAGGACATTGTGTTCCCCTTTATGGTGGTTGTGCGACTGGAGGAGCGACTAGGGAACGCGTGACAATCGATTGGCAGGCATTGCTCCGGGGAAGATACTGCACCAGAAGACATGCAGAAGACGAAGAAGTGGCTCGTGTAGTCTTTGCGCCGGTGAATGTTTTGAAACAATTTTCCATTTACAGCTTTATCTTCCACCGAAGATCATAATTTCTTCAGCACGGGTATAAGTCCGCTCGCTACAACCGAAGCGAAGGTGTATCCGACATCACTTACTCCACACGCTAATGCTTGTCTCGTGTCGTTGTGTGTCAATCGTCTATCGGTCCGTGTTTTGGAGTCGGTCGTCGCACCAGGCCCGGTCTCCCGCTGTCATCGAGGTCATAAAACACCACACTGCACCCCTCTGTCGCTGTCGATCGATCGCCGACCGACCGAAAATGGCAGCTTTGACAGCTCTCTGTGAGCCGCGCGAGATCGGACGATCAACGACAACGACAACGACGACGAGACGGTGTCCCATGTGGCCGCTAATGGACCTCATAAATCTACGTGCCACGCGTAACCGGCGGTGACTAAAACAAAGGCCACTGGCCACGCAGTGACGACGACGACGACGACGACGAGATCATTGATCAAGACCCTAAAGTTGTGCGTCGTGCGTTTCCATCAACAGTTTGAACCTGATGGATCTCTTCATTCCGCGCGGAGAAGGTGTTCCGCCTTCGACGACTGTTTTGCTTCCAGGTTCCAGTCCCATAAAACCGGGAGGCGGGTATTATAAAGAAATTAAACCACAAACGGCCGGCACCGAATCGTTTCTCAATCGCGCGGCCGGCGTTTTATGACCTCTAGACGTCTAAACCTTGCCTCTCGCGAGGTCGCGAAGAGGTTACTGTAAATCCGGATCCCCGGGCTTCGGTTGTTCCTTTACCGTTCCAAGACACTTTAATGTACGCCTCCAGGGCAGGGATAAGCGCTTAAAAGATATTTTTAAAACCCCTTCTATACTCCCGGCTCTAGCGTGTATACGTCGATGGAGATCTCCCTTTAGAGCGAGGTGTTAAATCAATTTTATGTCATCTCATCCCCGAGATGAGGGCTCCAGCAACGCACTTGGAAGGTGCGAACTATTTATTTATTTTACTATTACCCAGGACTTCTCAGAGAGGGCCCCATTGTCGTCGAGGAGCGAGCGCGCCACAGGAAGAACGTGCGTTCCAAACGCACGAGTGCTTCTCAAGAAGGTGACACAATCGTTCGCGAAAAGAGGGGAGAGGAATTATGGAAGAAGCTCTCGAACGATAGCATCTTATCGCTACGCGCTAGACGTGATTATTACCCGCATCACTTCGCCTCAGGCGACGACGGTGATGATCATATGTCAGGTCGGAAGAAAGGGCATGAGGGTAAGCTGCAGCTCTCCAAGGAAGCTCTCCTCCCCCGGGCACACGACACGCACCGAGTGCAACCCCTTTTTCGATGGTTTCGTCCCCTTTCGCCGACGTAAAACGATGCTCAATCCGCTTAAAATGCTGCACACAAATGCACAACAACGTGCTGCTGCTGCTGCTCTATTGTGCTATTGCTGCCCCGTTTGCAGTCCCCCTTTTTTGAGTTTCGAAGAAAGAATTGTGTACTCCTCTGTTCCCCCGGCGTGAGGTTGGCGTACATTATGAGGTGGCGACCACAGAAAGCCGCCGGTGCGAAAAAAAAACAGGGGTTCAAATTGCTTTTTTAAGAACTAAAAAGAAATAAACCCAGCAACCTGTGCTGTGAAGTGCCACTCATGCGCTTGTGGCAGTGTCGGTGTTTGGTGCTTTGGATAAAACAATTAATTACCGAAGCATGCTGTGGCGAGGTGAGCAGATAGCGTGGATACGCTAGCGAAGGGAGACGATAAAAAAAAGTGATGAGAAAGTGAGCGCACGAAAACGTTTAAGAAACACTCGTCTGCTGCTGCTGCTGCCTCGAGGAGAAGAAGATCCCTTTCGGAATTGATGCCGCGATAAAATGGCCACTTTCAAGTAACGGAGACCCCACGGAGTCGGTGCGACGCCGCACGCCGTGTCAGATGTTTCACTTTGGCGTATGATTTGCGATGCTTTATGGTATGGAGGCTATCAAGAAAAAAAAAACAACCTCCAACCTACCACGTCCATATCGGGAGTGATGGTTCGTGTTCGCCGGGATCGAATTTATTGATGTCACCACCACATGATCCCTCCGGATGCTTTCATCAAAAAGTGCTTTAAACATGTCGCGCTCGTCAGAAAGAACCGTTTTAAAAATACATTCACCGAACGCGCTCTCTCAGGCGTTCTGCTGCTGCTGCTGCTTCTGCTGACTGTCAGAATGCTCGCTGGCTGGCTTATGGCTGGATTCCATTTGGATCCGGTGTGCATCTTCATCAAACTAGCAAGCACGATAAATCGTCACCGCCAGAAGACGATTGATTCCAACACAGAGACACATTAAATAAGGTACAAACAGTGGAACCGACACCGGCGAAGGAGAGATGCACTTGCCCGTGCATGCAGACATTCCATTCGCTGCGCTTTTTACCAATAAAACAGTGATACGAGCGATGCTAATGACCTGATGATGATGATGATGATGATGATGATGATGATGCAGAAGGCTCGTCATTACTGGGACAACAGCACCGTCGATCTGCCTCGATCTGCACTTATCTATCATCAGAGGAAGACGAGAGAGAGAATTTTAATTCACTTCTTCACGTGGTGTGACCTCCCCAAAAAAAAAAGTCCAAGAGACCCCGGCCCAGGTTAGCCGACTGATGTGTGTGGATTATGTGCGCACCACCTTCCTCCTTCTCTCCTCTCCAGCAGCGAGAGAGAGAGACGTCGTACCGGAATCGACAAGGCTCACGACGCCATTCGAATGGTGCATCGTAAATAAGATAAATTGCAAACGATGTCAGGTTTTATGATTATGGATTTTGGTAATAAATCTGTTCCACTTCCACCACCGCCAGGGTGCCTCGAGTGCCGCCTGTCACCTGCACTTCTCGCGAATCCTCCCGAATTCGCTGCAGAACTCTGCGGCCTTTACTTCAGGGACTGGAGTTTGAGGCTTTCGTTTCTTCGTTTTTTTTTTGGTTTGGGTTTCTCCAGAACGACGATGACGAGTATGATACATTTCGAAAAACCTCAAATTTCTTTCCAGAGAGACACACAGAGAGTCAGACAGATAGAGAGAGCGTAATGTTGAGGAGAATGTCCCCATCCGGGGAGGGGGTCGTTACTTGGAATTGCTTACTTCACTGACGCGAATCGACGTGAGGTTCGTGGGAGCGAGCTTCAAATTGACAGTTAAAGCGCCCCCCCCTACGGCAGTTCGAAACGATCCCACCCACGTCGGTCATTCCGTCAGAGACAGAGACAACCGTGCACCACGGAACGGATGCACCGATTACCGCCCGGAGCGCCACTGCACTTTCCGGAATTCGGAATCGCGGGGATGCGCTCGGATTGAACTGAACTCCCTCGACGGTTGACTGATCGATTCGGGGGGAGAGGGTTTCCTCGGAGCCGGGGGCCTTTTTGATTGATTTACCCGCCGCCCGGACGGGGATGGATGGGTTTGCGTAGATCGTGATTAATTACGGCCATTGGCGGCGGCGGCGGCAGCAGGAGGTGCCTTGAGCTCAGTGCTCAAGCGTACGATATGGAGGAGCTACCCCCAAAAAGCTAAACTCCTGGAGCTGAAGTTGAAGAAGAAGTCTGACGCAAACGTCGTCGTCGTCGTCATTCGCCGGTCAATTACTTCTGATGATAGCCGACCATAACTTCTGGATCGGCGTATTTATGGCCATCATTTGACAATCGATTTGTTGTTCGGTTTGGACGCACCACGCACACACACACACACACGCGGAGGACGGTGTGCTGCTCCGTCAATCGGCCAGCTAGCCAGCTGGTCTAGTCTAGTCGAAGGAGGATCGTATGTCGGACATCGATCAGTGCAGCTTCTAGCGACATTTGGCGGAATGGAACGTTGTCGTCGTCGTCGTCGTGGATCGAATTACCGCCATCCTGCGACGACCAGTTTGCGGTTGCGTTGACAACCACGGAGATCCGCGGAGCCTGCTGCGAAGTGCGGGTTTTGGATCAAAGCGAGAAGCGAATACGAATTTAGGAATTTGAATATTCGGTAACGGGGTGCGAGGACAAATTGGAATCGCGTGCTTCTCGCGATAACGTGTTAATTTGTAATCAATTTCCGGGCCGCACCGAAACGAGCTGCCAATCGGGGCTGCCGTATCGTTCACTCCCTTGGTCGATAATCAATCGCAATCAATCGTAATCAACGGAGAATCTTTACGAAAAAAATCTCTAAAATTGATGCGGGATAATGTGTTTCAAACAAAACTGGAATCCTCCAACGCGCTTATAACACTGCGTTTGGACATTTGGCACCAGCAGATAAGAAAGAACCGGGAAAGGACGTGCGCCTTACCGCGAAAATCCCCGTAACGACCATCTGGACCATCATGCAGGGCGTACAGTTTAATGGTACCCTAATCCTTACGAGGCCACTTACGGCTTGCCACCTTCATCCCAACCCAAGAACCACCACCGTCTGTTTTCATTTCCGCCCGAGTAGCGCACTCCAGCGCTGCAGTATCTCTTGTAGCACCAGCAGCAGCAACCGAGCATCCTTATCTTCCGAGGTGCAATCTCTCACATTTTAACCCTTCTTTTTTTCGTTGGTTGATACTCCGCTGACGCATTGTGCGTGACAATTGTGGAACGGATAATAACGGAGGCGAAGGCGGAGGCGGCACAGGCAGAGAGTGCGAGAGAATGCAAATTATGAATATCCACAACCCTCTCGATCCGCTCGAGGGGATGACAAAAAACAAACCACGATAAAAGCCCATCGCCAGGGGATTAACCACGACCACCGGCAGCAGCAGCAGCAGCACATCAGGGGTTTGATCTAGCTTTTAGAAACAAAAACACTTACGGCGAGTGCGAGTACGTGTGTGTGTTTATTGGGAAGGGGTGGTGTGCAAGTGCATCTACGGCGTAAGCACGTGCTGAGCGGTTTGAGCGAAGCCAAACGGAAATGATAATCACACGTGACATCGTTTACCGACCCCGGGTTAAAAGGAGGGCGCCACGCACCAACGTTACCTTCCTGGCCTTTGGGCTCGTGCTCGCGTGTACCACAAACAAGCGAAGGGGTGGGGGGCTTTAGACTTATCACCACCACCAGATCGTATGTAAATTGATTTTATTAAAAGAAAATGAACAAACACTCGACAACGCACACTCGTACCTCAGCAGCGCATGCCACTTGTACCGTCGTAGAAGTCCTTTGTAGAGAGTGGGAATATTGATGAAAGAATCGCCCAAAATATACGCGCAGCGGAGTGAAGTGGTCACAGACACACACACACACACACACTGACAGATGAGTCCTCGTCCTCCCTACAAGAAACCGCGTAAATGCAAATGGATACTTGGGGTCATCATCACCAAGACCGGTGAGATGCACGCACAGCGCATTTGCATTTGCACTCTGCTCTGCACTCAAAGTGTTACTATTGATTGCGCACGAACACACGGAGACACGCAGCATGTCGTTGTCATCGGACACGAAAGATCTCTCTCAGACGTAATCCCACGCAAAACCGTGATGGCGCCCAACAGTAGTAGCCCGCAGTGGTAGCTATAAGGTGACGAAAAAGGGGTTTAATTAATCATGATGTTGTGCAAACATGATAACGCGTTCGCGGGGCCTCCGTTCACTCCCTGACGTGACGAAGCGTCCTTGAGACTTCCTCTTGGTCGAGGGTTCGCTTCTTGGACAAACACACGGTCAGGAGATCTGCTGTTGTATGCCTGCAGGCCATAACCGAGGAGAAGGAATCAGGACGTCGTGCAGTCGTGCGACGGAGTCGCTCATGAATGCATAAATATGCTGATTAGCTCGGGATGTTATTAGAATAATTGATAATGGGTGATGGGGTTGTGGCGCCGCGTCGCGTCGCGTGCACTCGTTGACCAGCCAGCATCATCGTCATCATTTTACATGATGGCGCAAGGCGTGTAAGGTCAACGAAGTCGTTCGCGAACACTGACGGAAGAGATGGAAGGTATTTTTTATGTATTTGAAGAAATGACCAACTTGTGGAAGTACCTAGACTGTCGTCTATATTCTTACAATTTGATAAACGTTCTATTGTGTTCCTTCCGGACATTGCCTGGACAAATTGATGTCCAGGAATACTCTGCTGTCTTCTTCTTCTTCTTTTTAGCATCAACTGCACCATATCCCTTTAGCGTAAATACCATAAATGAGTTCTACGAAAACCCGCTCCACTGAATGGAGCTATTCACGGCGAACCGGAAACGAACTTCCACTGTCAATTGGACCAACGACGACGATGACGACTGGGACGTTGTCGTCGGAACAATCGGAGCTCATTAATAAATTCATTTTGCTCTCGCTAGCGTCTTCACTGATTGAATCCTTTTGCTGCCCGATGCTCTGACCTCTTGAAAGGCAGGGGGCGGACGGCAGGCCAGTTGCAGGCGTGGCAGATTAGCAGAAGAATGGCAACTAAATAGATTATATAGCTCGTTCGCAATTCGCGACGGCAAATAAAAGGAACGCAGCAGCAGCAGCGTCCTCTACGATTCTCCCGGGGAATCCCGGAGATTATGAAATATTCGCCCCTCGCAGCTCGGTCTGCTTATTGTCCGTCCGCCTTGTGTCCACGATGCTGCGATGCCTGTAAGGACTGTACGGCAAAAATTTAATTAGCTCCCAATGAAGTGCATTTACTTCGTTTGACAGCGCGTTTGCCTCTCAAGTGGCTCGGCAGCGAATCGGTTTTGCTTGTCGCTCGCGACGCAACGCAACGCAACCGGGCGGCAATGCTGACTTCCTGTCGAGGTCGGTAAATGGAAGTAATTCACTTTGGCCAGAGTGACGCAGAAGTTGGATTGATTTGGCTGCAACCAAGCAGGCAGTGAGGACGCCCCGGGATCTCGAAGTAGAACGCTTGCTACGATCGATTTGTGTTCGATTTCAGGCAACTAATGCAGTCGAAGATGTCGTGAGCGAACGTAAGGGAACGGTACGAAGTAACTGCTGTAAAGTTTATTAATTAGGAACAACTTGGAGAAGCTCCAAAACTTTATACAAACTCAGCTATTACCGAGGTAACATACATGAAACAACAAACTCTCATTACGGCTCAGACCTTTCATGCTTTATAGTCACCCCTTTTTAACCAGCAGTTGATTGCTTGGAAACGGCACAGACAACACTTGAGCTGCTCAAGATGATAATTAATAGAAAACAGTCCGCACATACTCCCAGCAAGCATGCTATCAACGTGGGACGAATAGAAAAGAATCCGAGGCTTCCAGATGAAAGGATAAGCACATTGAATTGCATACAGATGGAAGGATACGAGAAAGCATTCAGTGGAAAACCAAAGGAATGGAGTTCTGCACTAACATTGGTGGTCGGCCAACTATTCTCCCGGCCATTCGTCGGCTCGGTGCTCAAGCTGGGAAACGGAAACATTAAAAAAACACACACACACAAATTCACAGAGAACCCCTCTCCACCTTGCCACCTTCCGTTTGATCGTATGAATAGGTGATCCAGAGCACTGATAGAATGACATAATGAATGATAGGAAATAGATGGGAAAGCGGCACAAAAGTGGGGTTATGTTTCAATTTTACAACATACCTGGGCACCTCCTCCCGTTCGCTCACCACCGGCCTTTCTCTTCTCGTTCTTGTTAACACATTCAAAAGCACCAACCGAACAGCGAACCATTCCAACATAAGAACAGCGCGTGTAGAGAGGGTAGAATTGGAGTGGTTGTTCATTAAAAAAAAAGTAGAAAGAAAGCTACCACAAACCCCTAGAACAGGATGTAAGTCCCCTGTCCTCGACACAGAGAGAGAGAGAGAGAAAGAGAGAGGGCTTCGAGGATGGAAATTCTATTCACACGTTGACAATCTGCTGTAACTGGTTATCTGCTGTGTGTATGTGTGTGTGTATGTGTACGTACTTACGTATGTGTCCCAGAACTACGTTCGTGAACGCTTTGGGCGGTTGGTGCTTTTTCACTTTTCGGATTCCACGACACCATCGCTGCACCGGGATCTCGCTACCGAAAGGACGAATGGAACGGTGATCCCGATCTTGCTGCTCCAACAGGTGCAGGTGTGTGTGTGTGTGTGGGACTCGGTACGGTAGTATCAGACAGAGGCCAGAGATGAAAAGAAGTGCTTTTGGCGAACAGAAACTGTGAAAAAAAACCCCGGACCGAAGAGCATTCATACAGTCAGCATCTCAAAGCAGTCGTTAGGTAAACATTAGTACAAACCAACACATGTCCGGTAGAGAACCCCTGGCGGTCCGGTCGCCCTTTAGGCGATATGACGTCCCCGGAACTATTCACGGCAGGGGTGTTTTTTTTTTGGGGGCCAGTACTAGTAGTTGCTGCTGCTGCTGATTATCATGCATTTACACTTTGCAATCATACTGTGCTGACTCCACACCTACGCCGCCGCCTCTTCCTTCGTTTCGCTGGATTGCAATTCACTCACTCGCCACCCAGACGGAGGGTGATCATCTATCTACTGCTGCTGCTGCTGCTGCTGCTGTCTTCCAATGTGTTTTTCCTAGAACATGGATGTGTGTGGAGTGCTTCAGGCACCCTTGACATACTATGGAATTGCAGCAGGAGATCGGGATTTTTTTTTTCTGTTGAAAAACAATCTCAGCTCTCTCTATTCGAATCTGGTGCCAGTAGTGGAAGTGGCGAATGTCAAGCACATGTGAACGGCGTGTCCATTCGGTCACCATGGATATCTGGCACTCTGGCTGGTGACATCGGCAGCAGCAGCAAAACGGAACGACTAGATGTGCTGTACGAGGGATAAAGTATTTTGAATGAAATATCTTTTTCGTTCCCGTTCAATGGTCCATCCTCTTGGGTGTGATTGCCTATCTGGTTCGTGCCGTTGTGAGCCCTCAGTGACTTTCCAATGAGTGGAATATTCTGTTTTTTTGGATATTTTTATCACCAGAAAGAGGACGAATGATTTTAATGTGTTCGCCTCTTTACACATCATCACTACAATTTCTATTATTTTGGTTTGGTTTTTACTCTGTTCGTGGATCATCGATCGACGTTTAGCTAATACTATTTAAATAAAGTTTTATATTTTTTGGAAGTATAGAAATATTCCTTTCAATTTTCTTGGATTTTAAAAAAGAAATCCCTTTTGTAATAAAACCCCGTTTTGTATCTTCAATACGAACAGCATGTTTTATGTTCTCTTTTGCTTCCTTTTTCATGTTCTAGTTTCATTTCTCGTTCACAAATCTAAAGCAAGCAATTACTGCAAACCAATGCTACACCAAAACACTGCACTCATCAAACCCACCACCAACAAAGCACGAGCACCACCATCGTCATCATCATTAATGTCATTTTTCATGCACACAATGATGTGCTGTTAAGTGTGTGCATCACTCTTGATCGTCAAGTGTGCGAGTGTCCCTTCAATTCATCATCCCCGGCCGAGCTGTACAGTAGCACCGAGGAAGGACGTGAAGGACATCGCGACAGGACATGGACAAGACAGCGACCGAATGGGGCCGCAACATTGCAATAGTTGGGTTTCGCGCATCACTTCGCATCGCATATTTTCCCACACATCAAAAAAAAAAGGCTCGTAAAGTACCGCAATGCACTTTGGCGCACTTGAGAAGATGTATCACATTGCAATGGGTACTCATGACGCAGGCTTTATGACGACACGGAGGGTCCGACAGACGCGCCGCGGTCATCAAACCGAGCGGTCGCGAGCAGCAGAAAATATGCGATGGTATGTTCACGTTGATACAAACAGGCCTTTTTTGTGTTGCTTCGTGGACACACTGTTATGCTGTTCGTTACGCAAACTTATTCATATTTTAATGAACATCCTCTTAACGTTGTATAGTCCTTAACATAAAAAAAGATGTTGGTTTTTTCTGCCCTTTTCTTTGTACGCATCTTTTTCATAACGTAACAACGCCATCGAGTAGCAAAAGCATTCGATATTAACTACACAAAGAAAAGCATGAAAAGACTTAATCGATTCATTGTTCCAATTTGCAGTCCCCTGCTGCCGAAGTATGCTGCTGGCAAACATTCGAACCCAATCAACATATTGCTCCTAAACACTTGATCATCACCCGTCCTGTAGCTTCGGGGAAGAACACATCAAAAAGCCATGGTTAGCAAAGGGAAAATTGGTGTAACACTTGACTACCACCGCACCGAAGCAGATGGCCCCTGAAAGGGAAGAGGAGCACGTGGAGGAGAAGGGAGGTTCAAAACCACACTCGACACGTCGACCGAATGCTCGCTGGAGCGGGTCCAAAATAATGATTGAATTTCGAAATCGCCGCGCAATCGAACGCCAGACCGGGTAACAGGCGCAGCGAGAGAGAGAGAGAGAGAGCACCTAGTGTCCAGCGTCCACGTTGGCCTCGCGGGGTTCAAACGAAAGTAAGATTGACCATTCGAAACCGTGGCGAGCAAAAAAGTAAAATCGAAATCCCGACGAAATCTAGAATCCCGGAACATGCCAACGAGACAGGCGGCTGATGGCAATGGTGCTGCTGCTGCCCCGGCTACCGATGCTCGGGGTGGCCATCCCCGTTCCCCGATGCGACGCCGAAAGATTCTGCTTCGCTGCAGCCAATTAAAATCAATTAAAACAATTATTCCAATTTGTTCAATTACACGAAAACAGAAATCATAATAATCATCCGCCTCACCTCCGGTGGTTTCACCGTTCCAGCGCCGTCGACTTGGCGCCGTCGCCGACAGCCACGTTTGCTTAGCCACGACCCGGTCGACGTCCTCGTGTCCAGCTGACTGGCTGTCATTCCCGTTGGTCATTGGAATCGATTTGCGCGCAAAGCAAGGGGCCCAGCGAGAATGGTGATTGGCATTCACGATCACTGAGCGAGAGAGAGAGAGAACTCCCCAACCCCAGGGTTCTAGGCACGACTGGTGCTGGCCATCAGGTTGACCATTTTGCACGGACGGGGGCACGGAACGAACCGAACCAGTTGGTCCAAAATTGTAAAACTCCATCTGCACCGATCCCGGGGCATCGATTGTAGTAGTGCTTCGATATGATTCAATCACGGAATACGTCCGAGTGGGGGGGGGTCCGAAATATTACCACGATAGGGCCCCTCTATTGGCCAACGGCTGGGATTTCATTTATCAAAACCGTTTACTATGCATCGCCCCGTTTTCCATGAAAGCTCTTTGATAACGTCGTCGTCGTCGTCGTCGTCCTGTCGCTCGACTGAAAACGAGGACCTCCTCCACTCGAGGAGCTTGGGATTCATAAAATAAAATTCAAATCAAAGTGCTCGCCCCAGCACCGTTGCTGGTCCTGGTCTCGTGACCCTTACTTACTGCACCAAATTGTGAAATGGAGCGATGAAGTCCGATATTTTCTGACAGCCAAGGACTGCGGCCAAGGCGAGGCGAAGTTTCGTCACGAAAGTATATGATCCAGAGAGAATCAAGTTCTCCGGGGGTGAATGGAACCGATTTCGTTCGCTGTAGTCGGGCTAACCATAAACTGTGTTGAACACACAAGTATTTTAGATTTCGTAAATGGTGCCGAAGAACGCACTCTGGCTGACTGGTGCACATAAACATGCTTGACACGATATTATCGATAAGCAACAGAATCGGTCTGCTGATCCCCGGTAAAAGGAACCTCAACACACACACACGCGCGCGAGCGCATCTCCTGTAGAAACAACTTTATCCGAAAGAATCCATACCAAGCGCCGCCATGTTTAATGCGACGGCCCCCTTCGGCACGGAAGCAGATTGCAAATTGCAAGCTGCAAGAATGGCATCACAAACTGCATCACAAAACCGGAGCAAATCGACTCCGCTCTTCCTCGGCACTGCCCTCATGGTTTCGTGTTCACTGCGAATGCGTCCGTTGTGCCAAACGGGAAGCCGAAACGGATGTAACGGCAGTCAGCAGAGAGAGACAGCGAGGGGACTAAAACTCCAATTTAAATTACGGGAATCATTGCATTAGTTCCGATCATGTGCATTATGTGCAATTTTCCTGTTCATCGCCCGCTCGCTCGCTCGCTCGCACGCTCACTTCCATTGATTGCATCGCAGCGATAGGGATGCGCCAGCAGAACAGCATCGGCCAGCGACCAGCCAGCGAAGAAGCACCGAATGGAAAGGGTGGAAAAGAAAACATTCGCCTTTTTTGCATACACCCTTTTTTGGGTTGGTCTGGACTGGTGAATGCAGTGGAGAAGCCGGGGATTCCATTCCGTTTGGTGCTTTTCTTGTACCCCGGGACGAGATGAGGACGAGGAGCACGTTCTGCGTTGCCTTTTTGTCTCGGATAATCTGGAACCACACGGAGCTTCTTCTCTCGACTGGCGAGCTAGCCTACTCTAGACCTGCGAGCAGCATATGAGCAATCGCAAGCACCAATATGGCGGCTAAACGCCATCAAAGTAGACGCAGAGAAGCGGGGTTTACAGAAGACGCTGCGTCGTCTATGCTGCTTCTTCTATCGCTTCATGCGTCCGCTGAGACAGGTCATGGAGATAATAATTTTAAAGTAGAACCGAAAGAACCGAACCCGTGCGAGGAGCAAATTGTAGTTAAGAAGCTTAGACCACGAAACCCACGAGAAGCCTGTGTGTGTCTGCGCTGTGTGACGTGCTATGCTCGCAGCACGCATCGCTTCGGCGATCGGCAGATGAAAGCAAAAAACTAAATTTCACGCTTAATTTAAGCATTACCGGCTGGGTGGCTGGCTGGCTGGCGGGCAGCCGAGATAGCCTCCCTGCCTGCCGGTGGCCATCGCGCCAAATCGAACGCGATTACGTTCACGAAGACGGACCTGGATGATGATGATGATGATGATGATGATGCTGCGGTCGTGATATTGCGACGTGTTTCATACGCAAGGTTCTCGCGGGGTTTTCGCGAGCTACCACCGATCGCTTCTGCTGCTGCTGCTGATGATGATGACTGTTTGATAGATTCAACCCGCGCGATACGCGCTTATCAGCCCGGAATTTCTTTTTCTCTCTCTGCCTCTCTATCTCTTTCTCCTCGAAAAACGGCTTCACCTTCACAAGTTTTCCGCCGCTCGAGGGGTTCGACGATGGGTT
>NC_064875.1:4970000-4980000 GCF_943734745.1 Anopheles darlingi | reverse complement strand
CCTTTTCGTCTATTTTATTTTGTGCATTACTTCGCCAATAATATCTTCATTGAAAATGTGTTTAACTTGGTCGCGCATAAATTGGTCCACGGCGGATGCCATATGGTACCCGCAACCGTGCGCCCGCTGGAATATTAATCAGTCCAAAAAGCCATCGTTTTTTTTTTCTGGTGAAGTGAAGATGGCGTAAGATCGCCACTTCCGTTGGTGAACATATTTTGAAGGATATTAATATTTTAAGAGCCTCTTCTTCCGTGAGTGTGTATGCTCGTCGTCCAGCGGTAAAAGTAATTGTTAGCAATTTCCTGCCGGCACCATTGTGTTTACCAGGATCACGCAGCAGTAGGTAGCTAGTACGTTTAGTTTGAAAGAATGATCAAGATATACGCGGACCAGCTGTTCGGTGTAGACTCGCGCGTAGTTCTCACACACACCTGGCTCAATTTATGCTTCCAAAGTTACGAAGCATCTCCCATTCTCTCGTCTTCGCTCTCTCCGGTTCTCCGGTTCGCTCTACGATTCCAGTTCCGGTAATAATTCACAAAATTTCCATACTCCGACAATCCTTACCGACCGGGCGCCTAACCTAGCCGCGGAGTGGCCATCGATCGGTACGCAGCAGGATAGGTTTTCCCCGTTCCGCGATGCACTCTTTCTTGCAGGGCTTCCGGTGGCAGAAGAAGTTTTAATTAAAAAACTTTCGCAAAACATTTGCAGCATTGGCAAAGGCCGCTTGCACTGCACTTGAGGTCGGGACGCGTGGTTGTGGTTGTGGTAGGCTTCACGGAACGGAAGGAACTGCACTCCGCCGCCACAGCCGTCAAGTCAGAACTCGAACACTCGATTGATGCGTAAACGCAGCCGCCGTTTCAGGGCTGCTTCCGCTTTCGGGCATGATCGGGCAGCTCCGGGGCCTACGGTTTGACAGGTGTGTGTGTGTACCGCATTGCGTAAGAGGTTAGCGCCGAGCCGTGAGTCGTAATTCGCGTGCGACCTTAGAAAGTGATTCAATGTAACGAATCCAGAACGATTGAAATACGCAGAACGTGCTGCTGGTCATGTTCAACACGCGATGAAACACGTAACTGGATGCAATGTACTGCAGCGTGTTACCCTTTTTGATTGAAATTCCTCGGAAGTCAAAATCGATCGCCATGCGCCGGAAAGGTATGCAGCATATTTACATCATTCGATCAGCGCCATTATGCACCGTTATGTCAAATGAAACATTGAAACTAACAATCCGTTTGATATCCCCGGTTTCCGTATCTTTCCAGGTAAGTGACCAATGAGCAGATGCTGCACTCCACGTTCGCAGAACCTGGACAGTAAGTGCCCCAACCCGATGTTCTCATCTGCATCTCGGCATGTGTGACACGTGCACGGCCACTGTGCCAGCGTATCGTGAGTTCAGAATTTGTGATATCCGCTTCATTCCAACGTCTTTTTAATAATTCAATTCGACTCGGCAATCGTTTTAAGCGAACGAACATACCACAGAAATGCAAGTCGGTCGTGTGCAGCTGCTGGCTTCTTACGTCGCTGTCGCCGTTCTGTAAGCTTATTACGAGAGGAAGGTTTCAACCTCTTACGTTTAATTCACTCACGTCGCATCTATCGGCGTAAAAAGGATGAAGGCCCCCAAAAAAAGGGAGAAAAAAGGTAGCGGCGACTCGTCTGGTGGTGGCTAATAAATAAATGAGACACTGGCGCACCGCGGGCGTCACGTTACATTAGGCATCCTCTCTCGCCCTTCCCCTCCACCCACCCCAGAGGGTAAGCTGATTTCGCGAAGAATCGCAGCCTAAAAAAATCATCCCCAAAATTGCGTTGCGCTAGACCGGCTTGATTGGCCGGTCGGGCTTGATCGCGCCGAAATTGATCCATTTTTAAGTCGATTCGATTATTATAAAATATTTACAGCTTAACTTTAATGCTTCTAAAAGCGTACTTAACGAATCGCATAAAGAAATACTCGGCAGCGAAGAACAAGCACCGGAACGGCGGAATCACTTTCGGCAATAAACAATGTTTCTTTTTTTTGGGGGGGAAGCGAAGGAGCGGCCTGACGAGCGGCCGAAACGATGAGGTTGTTGCATTTTTATGTCTCCTATACATCGCATCACTTGCCATTCCGGGAGTCACGCCTTGTGCTGCCTGCAAACCGAACGTCGAAACGAACGATACGAATGGCGGATAACTCAGAAATCCGCCATGGAAAAACAATAAATTACGGATTTAATACTATCCGCACACACATACAAATACACACTCAGACAGTTTCGGGGAGAGGAGGAACGACAGACTCGGAGTAAGGAGTAAGGTGGCCACAATGGCGGCGTTGGTTTGCTTTGCGGTGGAGCGTTGCACCGATCCTGTGGAGAGCACTCAGTCTGGAGGACCTTTTAGGCTTCTCGCTTTGTACGGCGGCATCAAAATCCAAAAATCTCCTGCCATCACACAAACACACACACAAATACTCGCTCATACACAACACATGGTGGCTAATTAATGATTTATTTTCTCTAATGTAAACAGAATGTAAAGACGACGCGATCCAGGAAAATGTTTACCGACCGACCGACAGGCCGGGCACCGGTTAGGGCGTTCGATGATGGCCTCTGCACTCTCGCTAGGACCACCACCACCACTTGAGAGGTAGTCTTCACCGTTTCAGGGGGTGCTTTTAGTGCTGATACCGTAAAATGGAGTACTTCTCGAGGCCGTTTTCCGAAAAGCCCAACGCTCACTGGCGCACCTTGCCACAGCAGTCGAGCAGCAGTCCTCCACTCGACTCGCCTGCGCGTAGTGCACGGAATGGCGAGAGCATGTAGCAGAGCAATTAATTACTCGGCTCGGTAAAAACGGATATTAAGTACACTGGTTAAGGCGGGTGCAGGTGGGGAAGGTGAAGTGTACAAGAAGTACACGAAGTCCCCAATTCCTACGATTTTGGGTGGTTGTTTAGTGGTTTCCGGAGCAGCGTGTGTTGCATAGAGCCCTGTAGCGTACCGTTACGCCGGAAATGTTCGTGACGCTGGGACTCTTTTGCATTTTTTTCTCGCCTTTTTTCGAGCAGCATAAGGCTTGAGGTTATGTTTCCTGGATAGGGTGGAAGGCATAAAAAAGTGTCGCCATGTTCATTCGCCCTGTTAGTCCTTTTTTAGCATACCAGCTGGCAGGATGGCAGGATGCTTGTGTGCTTGCCTGTGTGTGTGTGTGTGTGTGCGGTGGTGATGATGTCCTGGCTTCCAAAATAGGCAAACCAACACTTCCGTCAACCCCTTTCCATCGGTTGTTCTTTTCGATGCTCGGTTGCAGCAGCGAGTGTTTCTCGGTGGAACCCGGGAGGAAGCTCAAGCACCTCAATCGTGTCCTTCATGCGGTTGGAGCCGGTGAGTGGCGTTTGAAAAATTAAAACCTGCTGCTGGAGGAAACGAAAACCGTACGAATCCAGTGCACTGTTTCCCCTTCAAATTTCCCTTTCGTCCTTTTTCGGGGTTTTGCAAGATGGCAAAAAGGAATAGCACAAAAAAAAAACAGCCGACGAGAGAGAATGCGGTCGTAAACATAAAGGGCTCAGTACCGGAACGCACGGAAGTGGCGCTATGCACGGGGAGCGTTTTTGATTGGGAGGTTTTGATTTTTCGCATCTCGAGCAGGCATTTTTTTAATGATTTTTATCGATAAACCTTATTGTTATACCAACAATACCTTATTGTTATACCAACCAATGTTAATCTGATTAAGTTAATTTTTTGGTAAAAAAGTACAAAAAGTTGTATAATAGTTTAACATTTGAAAGAATGTTTAAATAATATAATATCAAATAGCTAAGCAACATATTTTATGCATATAACAATAACAAAAAATATGCAAACAACTGTGTAACAATTATAACAGTTCAATGAAAAGATGGAAATTTGGCCCATTTGATTGAAAAACTAGTTAAAAATACTTTTCTCAACTAATCAAAATACAACAGTTAATGGCAATTTAATAAGTGACTGGCTAACAAAACTGAAAAATTCATAAGCTCGCGTTCTGCGTTCTCCGGTCCGGTCCATCAAATAATAATAATCCTTCATTTCAAAACATGAAACTCTAACCTATAAACTAGCCCACGTATGTGCCACTCGCACTGGCCGCCGATGAACCATTTTCTCGTGAAAAATCCCGTGTGAGGTCACACGGAAAACCGTGCCGCGAGCCGTGCGCGGTTTTATGTTGTTGTGTGCTTCTCCTTGGCAACCGTCGCCGGCCTTCTACGAACCCAGCTTCGCTCAGTTATGATCCTGAGGAAGCCGTTCGCCTAAAACTCGAGACCGAAATGGCCAGCTAAACGATCAACTCCCAAAAACTCCTGGCGTGCCCAGCCACTGGTACACATGGCAAGTCATTCCCTAGTGATGGTCTTAGCCACAGCGATGTTGTTCTCCCTCTCCCCCTTTCCTCTTCCTCTTCTACTGCTCGCTTATTTCCTTTTTAATTTTGTGGAAAATGCATTTTTCATGCGGATCGGCGCTAGGAATGCGAATGGTTGTTGCGCTGAGCAATCAAGCTCAGCGACGGTGGTTTGGGGCTGTGCGTTTTTTATGTTGTATTATGTTTTTTTTTTCGCCAGCTTCCGCTCTTGCGTCGAGCAGGTTTCCCCTGGTGCCACGAGGGAAAAACAAAACGAAAAAAATGCGGTGCCCTGCTTCTGCAGCCGCCAGTAGCATCATCAGCTCCGTCTCCGTCACCATCGTCGTCGTCGTCGTCTGCGTGGTCGTCATCATGTCGTTTGGCCTGATGGACGAAGTCATGATGTTAACTGTTTCCACTCACCTTACGCTCAACCGAGGCGAACAAAATGCAGCCCCATAACCGTACGCCGGAGTATGATTTGCAAAAATTCCCCGGACAAGGATTTGGCCTCGACCCCCGGGTCGAGCGAGCGAGTCCTTGCGCTTGGTGCGCTTCGCTTTGTGCGCGATTTGTACTAATGCTGGCCCCCAGCAAGCAACCAAGCAACCAAGCAACCAAGCAAGCGGTGAGCCGAGAGTGCCGAGCTAGGATTTAACGCGCACTGGCGCACCGAGAAGATTGATGTGCGAGTTTAGAAGACTCATTTCCTGGTAGCCCCTCTCACTAGAAGCCGGAAATGGCTCTGCTCGCTGCTTGATAATTGCAGCAGCAGCAGCAGAAGCAGTTGCCTGCGAACACGATATCAAGCACGACAAAGAAAGCTTTATGTCCAGGCACATAAAGCAGACTGCAGAAGGATTTGCATTTGCCCTGGGAGGAGTAGCAGGAGCAGCAGGATTAGAATGACTTTGGACAATCGGTTTGCTCATAATCTTATGAATTGGGTGTTTGGCCGCATTCACCTTAAGGCAATCGTTCTTCGCATTCGACGAGCAATCTACGAACACACCTCACAAGCCATCATTAATTATTTTAATAAATGATGACTGGAAATCATCTCTGGAACTCCTGTTAAAAGCAACCGAATGTCATCCTTCACCTCGAGCGTCACACAAAATGGAGGGCCAGTTAAACAATCCTTGCGAAAATCGTCGGAGTCATTTCCTCTCGGTGAACGACGGCGAACTAGCCGAGTCCACTGGTCTCTTTGGTCCGGTTTCCATGCTCCATCGTGTTCGTGCTGACCACCACCACCACGACGCCCCCAGGAACAGGAAGGACCTTAAATAGGGCTTAAACGATCAATTGGCTGCAACAATTGCACATTCACTTCTGCCATCTCCCGAAAAATCACCCCATAACGACAGCGAGCGATGATGATGATGATGATGATGATGAGAATGATGCCATCATCGCTTCCACCCACCGATCCCTGCCCGAGGGGGACAATAATTCTCCAACAAAATAATTGCATTCTTTATCAATTGACCTCGATCTGGCAGGCAGGCAGGCAGGCATGTTGGTCACTCACTCACGGTCCAATGTTGGCGATGCATTCCCTTTGCGAACATCCTACTTCATCATCATCTCTCATCGATCACCGAACCGAAACCGAACAACAATGGGCTGCTGCTGACAAGCGTCGTCCGGTCGCAAAGAAAGTGCATCATCGAAACTCTCGTGTGTCTGTGTGTGTGTGTGTGTGTTCTAGTTGAGCTCTCTAATCTTCCTAAACCATCTCACTGGCACACAAATCGTATCCGGTTTGTTGTGGGCGACTGGGAACGACTGGGAAGTGCTGCATCTCTGGGGGCGTCTCGCTTGTTCACTGTTCGTGTTCGAGAGACTTCACATCCCAGCCCGGCCAGACCTTGGCATGGCCAGCTGCGACCGGAGCGTGGTTTATCTAAGCAACCTACGAGCGTGGTCGCTACAGTGCATGATGAAGCATTAGCAGAAGTCTGTTGAGTTGTTGAAAATGGTGGAATTAAACTATTGTATAGGATATTGAGGATTCGATTCAGATATATGGTCTATAGTTTTGGAAGAACAATTTTCTCGGAAATGTTGTCCACTTTGACACACCACTGTATTCGCTCTCGGTCGGTGGTCTACGGTCACTGGTACTGAAAGGCTTTACTAGCTGCATGGATTTTAATCCTCCTTCCAAATCCTGTCTCTCGCTCTCCACATCGAGATCTGCACGAAAAGTAACGTTCCATGCACCGAGACCACTGGCTGGCTGGCTGGCTGGCACACAATTGTGCCCCGAAGCCCTCTCCTCGCTTCTTTGCCAGCAATCGCTGCAATCGATGACGCGCTAGTTCCGCGCTCCGACCGGGAGAAAGAGAAAGATATTAAATGCATTTTAATAGCGCATTAACCGCCAATCGCCGATGCATCGGCCAGCATATATCCGCAAACACACACACATAGGATAGGAATAGAGGAATAGGAATAGAAGAGATATACGATACGTGCTCGCTGGGCGTTTGATTTAAGGCCGGGAATACCGAGCGGGAGACGAAACACTGACGGTGGAATTCCATTGTTTTCCACCTCCCCCCAACGCGGCCATTAGCGATCGAAGTGATGATTATCCCGGGGGAGGTACAGCACTGCGAAAAGCTCCAAAGCACCAGACCCTTTTGGGGTCATTTCGGTTGAGAGAGAGAGAGGTTCCCGCTGTGTGAAGTTGGCGAAGTAGACGCCATCAACGCCAGGTATCGATTGATGCGACCTAGCGAGATGCAGTCATTATTTCTTTGTCTCTCTGTGGACGTGAGTCTTTTGCACAAAATGTAGGTGGTAACGTATCGACAACGACAGCCAGGGACGTGGCTCATAATTACATTGCCATCGATGCAACTTCAGCTCCAGCGAGAAGGGAGTCGTCCTCTGCAAGGCTACGGAACACTTTATGGCGGTTTTTAATATTTCTCAACGACCGCAACTGATGAACTGTTCCGAGTCCACGGGGTCCACGCAGACCTTGCATAATTAAGACCGCACAGCAACAACAATCAACATAAGCAGCAACTGTTTTAATTTTCCAAATTTCCTTTCACGCGCACATCCTTCGCCCTCGAGGCCTTGCCGCGAGGCGAATTGCTTTGCAGCCGAAGACATAATACTTCCAAGGCGCATCGTCATTGTTTGACACGCGGGACACATGCTACTGCCAAGCCAAGGCCCATGCCATGCCCTCAAGCAACTGACCCGTAAAAATCATGACCTACCGCACGCTGCCCATCGGAGCCGTAGCCTGCTATGGATGCGCATTCCACATGGCGCTTCTGACGAGACGCGGTAATAAATTGATTCCGGCACTTTTTTCCCCTTTTCTTCTTCCGGCAACACTCTTAATTACCCGGCGAGTGCACCAGCTCCGTGCAAAATAGTCGGCTCGTTGGCCAATTATTTGGCTCCTCTCCTGGATTGTTGCTGTCAGGGGTTTGCGCCCTTTTTCTGTGGCCATTTTTATTTAGTTTTCTTTTCGAAGCTCGAAGCAGAAGATTCTATAGTTTGCGATTGTCCAGAATCGCGCTGGCAGGGAACGCATTGCGACTCCTCTTTCCCCTGGTTCCTGGCACAATGGCCACTGGAGTGGAGTACGCGGCGCGTTGCAGCTTCTTCGTCTCGTTCGTTCGTCTTCCGTGTGAGAAGGTCTTGAGGTCCCGGGGGAAGCATTAGAATGCAAACAGAATGTACGATGACCTGCCTGCCTGCTCTCGACAGTCTCGACTCAATTGCTGCACCAGTGGGCCCTCTGCCCAGTGTCTGGTTGCTCTTCTTATAATATCCATAAATTCCCGCTACCCACACACACACACACACACATGCATGCATGCGCACGGGGCCAGAGGACGTAAAGGATGTAACAGGGCGAATCGCCTGTGACACCGAGAGTAAGACTTTGAATTTTCTCGTCCTTACTCCGACAGGGACAGGGGCCATTCTCCTC
This sequence comes from Anopheles darlingi, assembly GCF_943734745.1. Classification (NCBI taxonomy): domain Eukaryota; kingdom Metazoa; phylum Arthropoda; class Insecta; order Diptera; family Culicidae; genus Anopheles; species Anopheles darlingi. The sequence continues at coordinate 4,971,629 of NC_064875.1, read as the reverse complement.
CGGCCGGGGGCCGCTTCTGATTCCTTATCGCACCAGCCAGACAGCCGGCATTTCCTCTCGAGAATCTCCTCTGGAGGTCCTTTTCGAGCACGATTCGTTCGCTCGTTGCACCGCCCTTTGACCCTAGGCCGGAAGAATGCCCCGGAAAGACAGAGGGCTGGCTGGCTGGCGATGATGATGATGATGCTGGCGCATTATCATGGGGACCGGGTCCGGGGTTTGGGCCCATTCCTGGGGTCTGCCTGCTGGTGTACTCTGATGTCAATACCTTACGCCACGATCCTGGCTCCTGGCTCGGGCATTGTCTCGGGTATAGCCTTTTTTGCAACAATTTATTGCGGACCATGGCAGCGGCGTACTTGGCATGCCAGCAACCACCTTCCTTTCTGGGGAGGTGGTGGGCGGCAGGTAGGCCAGTCATCCCCTGCTCCTTCCTCTCTCTTAGACAGGGTGGATGGAAATTTATTGTTTTTCATTTTGCACGCGGGCCGCACCCGGACCGCGTTCGGATGTAACACTCCTGCGTCGCGTCGCGTTCTCCTTCGTTGGGACCATCCTTTAGACCCTCCCCCCCAGTCCAGTCCAGTCCCTGGCCAGTCCGTCAGTAGTGTCTCATTAAATTTACACTCCTTTGGCGCCGTTTCCTTCTTTTTTTCCTTCTTCAAGGTGTGTTTGCGTTTCTGTTCGTGTGTGTGTGTGAGGGGCAGGTGGCTGCTTCCAAAGCACGAGAAGAACGAGGCCCCGAAGGGCATGATTTAATGGACCGGAAAAATGGAAGGAAAACTCTCTCTCTCTCTCCCGATTTTTCTTCTCCTAGCATTCGTTCGTTCGTTCCGTGTGCACATTCCACGGACGGTGGAATGGCGTTTGCTTTCTGAGTTCTGAGCCTGGAGCCACTTGTGTAGCAGACTTCTTCTTTTGCCAGCAGGCAAATGCGAGATATCTGGTTGATGAGATCGGAGAGGATGGTTGCGCAGGGATATGATTGTCATCCCGAGTGCCAGGAGTTGGTATGGAGGAAATCAAATGTTGAAATGGATTCCTCGATCCGGATGGAATGTTTATGCCAATGCCAAGATTTCAATATTTCTGTTCAAATTATGCGTCAACGTTATTCCACATTTAGTGAAGGGAATATTGAGTTGCACAGGTAGTGGGATGCTAGCGAATGTTCTGATTGTGTGCTGGAGGATACGCAATGGAAGTTATTCGATAAAACATTCTTCAAGGGATGTTTCTACTTCCTTAGTTACTTCATTATTTATCGGGTCCGAGGAGTGGACTTGTCCAGTTATTCTCTCTACTCAATCAATGACGACGATATATCTCTACTCAATCAATGAGGATTTTATGTCGTTTTAATGTCAATGAATGAAGAAAACATGAGCTATAGGCAGTCGTCTATCATTCTCAAGGCATAAAAGACGAACTTCTTCTCACATACCAGGTTAAATATCCTTAGCGTGGATAGCATGTGAACATTGGTACCATAAATGTCCTATGAAGTCTCAGCTTCACCCGTCTTAACTGGTTTCTGGAGCGGATTCGCTTCCTCAGACTCAGACTTATTGTGTACCGGCATCTCGAGGAGTCTAGTTTCGATGAATTGAAAATCCTTAATTCGATGTA
>NC_064875.1:4952500-4965000 GCF_943734745.1 Anopheles darlingi | reverse complement strand
ACATTTGCATTTTAAAGCAACTCTCTCTCGCTCTCTTTCGCTTTCTCTTCGATCAACAAGACAATTTAGAACAACTTTCCTGGCCAGTAAAACCATCAAAAGCCTCTCAACAGTTGCTTAAAAAGGCATAATAAAATCCGCGATCCGCTTCGGGTCCCCAAGTGTTGCATCAAAATTGATTCCCCTCTTCCCCCACCACCTACCAGAACTCGCTTTCGATCCTCCATCGCCATCGCCAGTTTTTAATGCGTTCGTTTGTTTGCGCTCGTAGCCCTATTAATGTGTGACCGAGCATGATTTACAGCGTACGATGGTGCTTTTATGATGCGCAGAGAGGCAAAATGAAGGCAGCAAAAACCAACAAGCTCCAGGGCATCCTTGCCGCCGCCAACGCTGCCGCTTTAATCGCCACCATAAAACCATACCTAAGATGCCTTTTGCGCAAAACGATGGCCCCTTCGAGCTTCGAGGTAGCCGCGCGGTATCGGCCGCGCGATTCGATTGCTCATTTGCGTGGCATGCAGGAAGCAAAGCGAAGCGAAGGAAGGAAGGAAGGAAGAAGCTGGCGCAGAATATGAATTTTATGAAGCCTGCAGATGAAGGGCTGCCATTTCTACGCGCTCCGGGGAAAATAATTGATATCATTTCCCAGCGAGCGAGCGAGCCAGTGAAGCCCATTTTGCCAGCCAATTAAAGCCGATAATTACTTCTCTCCATTGCTGCTGCTGCTGCTGCTGCTGCTCACGAAGCTCGAAGACAGCGATCGAGCAGCAGGAAGGCTGCTCTAGCATGGTGGCGGCGAGGTAAAGGGAGTTATTAAACAAAAATTCCTGCTGCGCGTAGGAAGGAAGGGCTTCCAAAGACAGAGAGAGCGAGCCTTTTGCTGAACCGTACTCGCGCCTGTCTCGTCCTCGAGATCTGTCGGTTCTCTGTCTGTCTGGAAGAAGTGGCCGCGCTCGCCGCCCGCAGATAAATACGTCAGTTTGTGTACGCAAAGCACCCGGGGTCCAGGGAAACGGCAACGGCCATGAGCCTTGCAGATATTTGCACTGCAAATTAACCGATATTTGTTTCGGGCATCATTCGCGCCTTGGCGCATGGAGTGCAGGATGGAGACGTCGAGCAGGACGACGTGCCCCCAGGTTCCTCTTTCTCTCTCTATCTCACTTTTGTGTTGGTTGCATCTTTCCTCCTTTTAGCTTTATAAAATACTGAGCTTGCGAACTGAGTGGGAGCGAGACAAATGAAGAGGTTTCACGCGGGGCATCCTGGAGCATAAATGTGTATCCGATCATTAAACAGCTGTAAATGGATTGTAAATCAAAGGCGAAACCCCACGAACCATGTACTCTCTTCCTCCGTCTCTCTCTCATGTGAAGCAATTTATCTGGCTGATTTTGTTTTGTATTCTTCCTGGTGCTGGTGCAGCAACGTCTTGACACCTTCGCTGCTCAGTCCTTGGGCACAATGCTCCATCATGATGGACGGCAAAGGCTTTGGTTTGGTTTGGTTTGGTTTGGGGCCTGTTTTTGGGGCGATTACTTTCATTAGCGGTTTGTCTCTGGCTCTGGTTCGCCGCGCAGTTCGTGATGGATGCTCTCGTGAGTGCTAATGGTATCGTCCCGTACAACAATCGCGAACGATTTACCATTCCATTTGGCGAACAGAAGAGCAGCACCGAAATCTCACCGTCTCCAGTGTTCGTATTCGTCGCTGGATGGCCCTTTTTGCTCTGCAAATCGTTGCGTTGAATGATTACTTCCTCCTCTTCCGTTCCTGGAGTTTATCGCGAACCGGATTTGGAGTCGTTTTTATCCGGCAACCGGGTGTCACTAAAGAGCGATAAATCGCTAGCTATCGTTGGCTGCTCTCGGCTGCTGCTGATGCGGCGCCCTAGACGCAAACGGCAGGCAAGTCACGTCCTCTCGATACCAACCAGCCAGCCAGCCAGCGAGCCAGTCAGTCAGTCAGTTCAGTAGCGCTGGGGAATGCTGAAATGATTGGTCGTCATCATTAATTTCTTGTTCAGCTGCATCGTCGACCAGCGATTGTGGAGTGGATTTAGCGCCTTCAACCCCCCACCGGACCAGGATACTAATAATCCGCTCAGCGCAATAGACCATCATTCTCGGTGGGGGGGGGGGGGAGGAGTGTCCCCTGGGTGCCGGGAGTGCTGCTTCAACACTTTAATCATCGAACACGAAGAAGCGCACCACACACAGACATACACACACGCCTGTCTCCTCGGTATCGACGACGTAGTTGCCGTGAATTAAAATTCGGCACGCGTCCGGATCGAATCTGATGCCCCGGGAACCTTTAATTTATTGCCCAAAAGTCCAACACCGAGAATGACTCCCGACCAGCCAGCCAGCCAGCCAGTCGAAAATTGGATCGATAATATGTTTTCCGGACTTCCGGAGAAGCCACTTCCTCCACGAGGAAGCCCAGGAACCATCGTCTAGAAGGTCGACAATGGCAAGGATCGGCGTAGAATTATAAAGAAAAAACTGGAGCATAAAGGGAGGAAGGACGAATCTGCCAATCAGGACTGATTGGCAGTGAAAATGAACTCCCCAGTGGGGGACTCCGAGTGACCAGGGCCAACGGGGAGCATATTTTTATATCCCTATGCTCGGACCTCGACAAGAACATCGAGTATTTGGAGAGCGCGCGCGCGCTCCGGGCGAAGGCTCCGGGAATGGGTCTTCAATGGGATTATGTCTGACCTTCTCTATCGACCGACCTGTCCGCCTTTGCGGCCTCGAAGCGTTTGATGTCGGGATCCGTCTTATGGAGAGGGCTTCCTACGACGGCATCCAAAGCTCGGACTCCCTAGCGTCTTTTCGCGTCGTAACGGAAGCAGACAAGCGGCATCATTTAGTGCGTCTGTACACACATACACACACACCCTACGCCTAGACCACTTGAGATGTTACCGACCACATAGAAGCGGGAGAGAAACCTCCTCTATTCATCCGGACGGATTGACGGACCTTCGGACCTAGAGAACTCCACCACAGAGAGCATCTGTCTTGAGCCTGGGTGTACCGGCCCGGACACAGTGAGTCAGCCAGAAAGTCAAAAGTGCTGCTCGCTCGTCATTCTGCAATCGGTTATAACCGCAGTCCAGCCGCGCACACGCTGCCGACAATGTAGCCATAATTGACGGATTAGAATGACATTTGGAATGTTTAAATTGGGCACTCCTCCCGCCCCCTCCCACGGGGAAAAGGCCAAAGGATTACGGATTGCCGAACGGACGGACGTTTAACGAGTACAGTTACGTCTCCCGACCGATGGACACTCCTGGTGTGCCCGCGTAATCGGGTTCATCTTCCTTCTGCCGTTCAATGCTCACGTCCAGCACACCCAGGTATTGCGTGGTCATTTGATTTGTTGTTGTTGACACAATCCTGTTGTTGGTGATGTGATGCTGGTGATGGTACCGGACGGTGACGGACGGACAAACGGGTTCCTTCGTCCCATTGCCGGGGGCAACTAGTGGGGATGGTGATGTATGTTAATTAGGGGAAATGATTTGAGCATTTTTTCGTCTTCGACTTCGACTTCGAACTTTCACGCTGCGGCCAGACATTGTGGATCCACTAACGGGTCCGGGATCGTTAAGGCCGGAATCTTGATTGAGAACGCTGAGGGTCGCCGGGAGGACCAGGCATTGTCAAGGTTGTTTGCCTTCGTCTGTGCCACCGGATCAGGTCAGAAGCTTCTTTGTTGTGTGGCTTCGAAAGTTTCTGACGAATGCTCCTCTTCCCCAGATGAATGGTCTTGGGTTGTTTTGGCGGCCCGACGAGAAACATAAGCATTTATCGGAGGCAAATTGAATCCAGTTAACGGTGGAACACCGCATTCGATTTACGGTGAAACGACGCGGGACACAAATCCTGGCCCCTGGGATCTAGGGTCGTGCTTTCGGACCGTAGCATTCGTAGCTACAAATTATCATGCAGATTGGCGATTGGACATTGGAAGTAGTACTCGAGAGTAGCAATATTGAATCCAAATTCAATGACTCGATATCGATCTGCTGCTGCTGCTGCTGCTACTGCAGCAATCACTTACTCTGCACGTGGTTGACGTTTGTACAAATCATTTCCAATTGAAGCACGGTCACTCCACGTAGCCCCTCTGCCCAACAACTGGCCTGGTTGGATTGGTACAGAAGACAAAAATCACGCAAAACTCGTTTCGTTCCGCTCGTATGAATATCTCGTCATCCAATTTGGCGTCGCCTACTGCTACTGCTACTCTTCTCTGCTGGACTAGGACTAGCGTGTGCCCCCTGTCACCGACCGACGACGTTCAATCAATTCATCTGCAGTGCCCGAATCGCAGCAACCCGCAATAGCTCATAACTCCTCAGCTGCTCCCGTACTCCGTACCGGTTACTAATCAAATAGATGATTGTGTGGTCCCGTGCCCGTAAAGTGTCCGTTGTCCTGGAGCTCGGCACGGGCGAATGACGAAATCCCTGGCTTGCCAGCAAAATTGACCACAATCGTAAACAGTAATTTAATTTGCGATTATAACCACCACCACCACCACTACTGCGACAAGGACACAGATGCTACTGGCTGCTGCTACTTGAGAGCGAAAGAAATAAAAATCAATTCCCGGACTTTTGGTCCTAGTTCCGTTTGGTCAAAGAGCTCCCCGTGGAGAGTGGAGTGGCCCTGGCTACGACGACGACGAGTATTCCTCGGAAGCGAAACGACTCCTCTTCAAAAACTCCCCCTCGACTCGGTTTGGGTTCTGCTTTGATCTCGATTCTCGCGCATTGTCTCTACCGCCTTCTCGGACAGCAGTGGCCGCGCACGCGATGCGGAGATATGATGAGCACAAAAGCATGCCTGACCCTCGACCCCGGGCCTAGCTTGTCGTGGGCTTGATGATGAAGCTGCTGACATCCGCAAACGAGTGGATCAAGCCTCCCGGTCACCGGTCAACCGGGAAGAAGCGCTGATTTGTGGTCACCGACGTCACCGTCGTCCGAAGAACTTCAAGGAGAGAATTCAAGATACCAGGGACAAATACACAAAAGGGCAAAGAAGAGACAAATACGCTTCGTGAACCGAGAAAGCGGACAAAACTGAGGACCCGTTTCCGGTTCTGCCGCATCTTCACAATGCCCGACCGGAATCGGAGCGTGAAGCAGGAAAGAGGAAATCGATTGCTCCCCGGAAGCCTCGAAGGATCGAGGGTTTTGTCGCAGTATTTATGGAGGACAACAACGAGAGGAAGGAGGGAACCCCTCTGGACTGGACCGGACATGAATGGTGGATGAAGGAATGTGGCGAAAAAGGATGAAGAAGAACCACACCGAAAGGACACCGAGACCGGGTGCTGAATCCTCGGGAATCGATCTGACGGTACCCGGACTCGACTCGGAGACCTTTTACGGTCGACGGTCGGTAGGACAGGGACAATCCGCGCATCATCCGATGACACCGTTGGGCTGCTGCTGCTGCGCTTGTGGGGCTTTTCTTAATTTTATTATCGCCATTGATTTATTGCGGGTGTTTATCGTCGCATTTGTCTTCGTTTTGAGCCCACTCGTTCCTTCAGTCCGGTCCCGCTTCCGGTGTTCCGGTGTGTCCTGTGTCAGCAGGAATCGGATTTGATTTGTTTCCGCAGTGAGATTTGCGAGCGACTCAAAATATGACAACCGTTTATGACACCGTGTAGGAGGGAGGATAACTGGCAGGGGATGGGCCAAAGGGCAGGTCGCAAACCGGTCGTTCGATTGGCCAAGAAAAGAAGAAAGATGAAATGTCCTTTGCTAGTTTTGTTTGACGTAATTGACACCAGCAATGTCATGTCGAAGTAACTGGAAAATAGCTCTCCTGGTATTTTGCGAGCTCATGACTCAACGCTTCAATAGTTTTTTTTTTCATTTATGCAGTTCCAGTTAGGGCCTGTAATTATGTTCAATCAATGATGTGTTGAAGGCTCAAATTCAGGGAGTTTTTTTATTTATTTATTTTTTTTTAATTTAAATTTCAAAAGCCTTGGATTTGCCATCATTACTAAAAATATTTAAGGATGAATTGTGTTATATGCAGTAAAATGTAATTATTTTAGGACAATAAAAATTGCAATGGAATAAGACATTAAATGTAAATGATCAAAGATAAAGTGGCGGTCACTTCAAACAACTCTCGATCTACCAACAAGTCCAGATATCTAGAAGGCGTCTAGCTATCAAGATGCTCAATGTTTGTTACTATGCCTGCTACAAGCTTTGGCTAAGCAAACATAGACAGAATTCTATCCTTGAATGAAACTATCCAACACTTTCTTATCAATCTATTTAAACCTGCACATAGCAACAAAACACAGCTGCAATCATCTGCCTCCATCTAATGAAATCACGTTCCAAAGCGCGTGTCGCGCCCGTTTCCACGGATCGCATTACTAGCAACGCATTGCCTGACAAAACAGTTACCTCCTTTAGGAGCGCAATTATCGTCTTTATGAAATCGATTCCATGTGAGGGCCGTTCGACCGTCCAATAGCATAGGTGCTTGAAGCACGTAGCTACCGTTTATTGGTACAGGGACCAGCACAGACATTCGAAGCGGTTCCAATGGATCCATCACAGCAGCAGCAGCAGCAGCAGCACCTCTCCTTCCCATTCGCACGTCCGCATACCTTGTAAGGGAATCCGAGAGACCGAGATCACTAATCAAAACGGAATCGATTTTGACACCTGAGATCATCACGAAATGCGCGCACCCTTTGAAGGTCCCTCTCTGTGCAGATCATGCAATGCTGCTGCTGGTCCGTTGCTTGAGCTCCGTTGCAGCAGCATGCGGGCTGCTGGCAATCGAATGGAAATAAAATCGAAAATCGAAATGGCTTCACCGTAGCGCAGGTTCAAGCACCGAGCCAGCAAAACCATGGAGCATCATCAGTTACATCTCCGATTCTGCTGCCGAGATGCTGCTGCTGCTGCTGATGCATCCTTTGGTCGCTTTTATCGCTTGCCATTGTTCGCTTCGGTTTTTGTTTCCGCAACATGTGGCCAATGTGGTGGTTGATGATCGAACGTCTATAGCACCATCATCATCACCATCATCGGCGGCGGTATCATCATCGATGGCATCGGTAACATCGTTGTCCTGGTCGTCGTCGTCGTCGTCGATGCAAGATGCTTAACTGCCATTCCAGGCGGAAGTGAGCGTTCAACGAGTGAGAGAGAGAGAGAGAAGAGAAGAAAGCGGCTAGATAGATATCGGAATATTTATTATTTATATCTCCAGCAACGCCCACACGCCGCCCACCTTGCTGGCCCAGGAAGAAAACCAAGGATCCACCCTTTAAAGGCAACACCTTTACCACCAGCGCATGGAAGGAGGGGACCGCAGTTGCAGCATACACCGACCATCGAGCATGCTTTCTATCGATGGCGCTCACCCGGCGCTCGATGCAGACGCAGATCATAAGGTCCGCTTTGGGGAGCACAAAACCCCCTCACCTCATCCCGGGCACACACACCTGACCCATTCTTTGTGATATTTTTATTGTTGGCCCGATTATGTGTGTGTGTGTGTGTGCAGGGGGGTGTGCAGAGTGGAAGGTATCGGGCTCTCTAGCGCTCGCCTTCAAGCTCAGCTCACGGGGCAGGTCTCCTCCGAATACGCCGCCATTCAATACGCCACTCAATAATGCAGCATAATAACACGTTAAATATTTGAAGAATGGTTATTCATACCGATACCGAGCAGCGTTCGGGGCTTGCGGAAAGGAGTGAGGAAGTGAGTCGCGCGGGAGTGAATCATGGTCATGTTCACGGTGAAATGAAAATAATAATCACGATGATCGGCAGCCCATCAGCCCGTCGTGGTCCCCGGGATGACGCGCGCATCCTATCGCGCCACAGCCTCCTATGACTAGCACTAGTCCCTTTTCACCTGCTCTCGTGTGTGTGTTTTTGTGTGTTCGTGTGTTCGTGTGTGTGCGCGGGGTGCATGATTTTACGATTTTCATCCAACCGGCGTCCGGCAAAATCCGAATTCGCTTGCTAAGAAAAGGACTCACGTAGCCGTGGAACCTGTTGTTGTGCCGAGATTGCGGCCACACAGTAACAGTTCCTCGACTCCACTCTCTACTGCCGGTTGACCTTCTCTTCGCCTTCATCGATCGATCGAAGGCTGTTATGATTATTGCAAGCGAATCGAGAAGTGCGACTCCCATTCCGTGCATTCCAAAGGCTTTTTTGCTCTCTCTCTCTCTCTTTCTCTCTCTCCCACAAGCAAGTTGCTGATAGTGTGTGAGGGACCGGGGAGGGGAATTTGGAAAATTTAGTGGCATGATTTATGCGATTGAGAAGCGAAATTAACCCCTCACATAGGCCCAATAGACTCGAATGATCATTACCGCGAGGTTCCAGGCAGCCGTTAGCCGTCCGGAATGTTAATACTTAATGGTCCGCAAGTCCGCCCTTCGCCGGGCACCATCACCTGGCCCTGGCCTTTCCCGGCCTGGCATAATGATCGTGTAGTCGTGCGCGCCGTGAGTGCGTGTGCATGAGCAACTAGCGAGCGAGCAAATGGGCAAATGGGCCCTTAAGGCGATTCCTCGGGTCCTCGTGTCGGGTTCGTCGAATTATTAATGTCGCTAAATTAATCAGACGGCCCCGCGAGGCCCACCCCCTTCCCCAGCACCAAATGCAAATGAAACAAATGAATTCAATCGACACAAAAGCAATGCTCGGTGCGGTGCAGCGCATCCCGCCGCCGATGATTGCCCGGAACCAATAGGAAATGTCTTAATCATCGACCGTGCGAAATGTGAGGTTATGTGGCCTTACCATAAGTCTGGGGCTATTCCAGGGTTCTTGGATCGCTTTGCTTGCTATTCTGTAGGTTGCTAAGAAGAGGTAGTAGAAGTTATCGCGCAACTGATCAACTGACAACTGCATAACTTCAAGACCTTAACGAGGACATCAAGAATCATTTTTAAGACAGAACACCTTCCTTCCTAACATTGTAACTCTCTTTTCTTTGTCCGGACATTGTGGCACAAAACAATTTATTGTAGCAGCCCAATTATCCGCCCCACGAAACGGGTCATCAACCCAATGGCCGTCCTTTTTGACCAAAAACCGGGTTCTGTTGCAGGTGCTCCCGGGGGGTAATTTCTACGCAAATGAAGCGCGTCTCTTCTCGGCTCTCGCAGTTCCGCGAGCTCCGCGAACAGCTCCTTAAGCAGCTTAAAGACGAAATTGACTCCCGGACACAACACTCTTCCTCCCCCCTTTGGTGCTCGATAACTAGTGACCGGGGGCGACCTTTAGTTCGTCGTCCAAAAAATATGGTTCCCCAGGCTCAATACTCAACAAGTCCCGGTCGCGTCCCGAAAAAACGCGCCCATAACGGGTAAGCGGCTTAGCGTGGCCAATAAAACGATAAAAATCAATCAAGCCCAGCGAGCGAGCGAGCGAACGAGCGAAACCTGGCGAGTTCAAATCCGTGCCAGTCAAGGGGCCGAGCGAGCGAGTACTCCCGGACAGCAAACCATTCCCGGGGAATTCGTCGCGCGGAACTCGCGAAGAAATTCGAGACCCAATCGATGAGGCAGGATTTACGGGGCAATCAAGGTACTCCCGCTGGACGGGGGAAGAAGGTGCCAAGGGTGCACACCTCACCCCAAGGGTGAGTGTACGATAAATATTGGAGAATTATTTCAACGCGCTAATGGCCGCCAACCGCCGGGCCGGACCGGCCGGACCATCGGCGACAGCGTAATCAGTGGAGACATTTTTCTTTTTGCTCCTCGAGCTCTCCACGAGCGCTGCTGCGAGGTGCAATGGGTTCAAGCATTGCGTAATGTCTTCCAGCCGTGTTCTGCGTCAGGCCCCGGTACCTGGTCCTGTGCGTCATCGGATCACTCGGTCGATCGATCGAACGAGAAATCGGAGACCGAAGTCGAGGACCATTCGGGGTCATACGATACGATACGGCTGGACTTGGACGGCGTAATTTGCTCATAATTTTTTACGTACCCCCCTCCCGAGACCCTCCTAAACACATCACGAGGGACCCCGAAATCGATCGGTTTGATCGAGTCAGAAGCGCGCGCGCGCACACTCGGAAGGGTATCGATCATAAGCGTCTTATCTCTCGAGTTGTATCGTTCGCTCGCCTCTCGCCTTCAGACCCTTTGAAGCTCTTGCGCGCTCTCCCCACACAGTAGGGAGCACTACCTCCAGGTGCCTTTCGCTTTTCCGTTTTGATGGGCTCGAGACTTGATCTGTGGTCCGCGATCTCGTTTTGTTACGTGATCGATCGGTTGCGGTTGATGTGATGCCGGGGCTCGTGCCGTGCCAAAAGTTCCCCCCCAAAACTGAAGGAAAAGGGGGTTTAGTTGCCTTCTAGGAAGGGTTTGCTGCGTAGCAATCGTGCGGCGGATGCCAAACCGGGATCAGTTTCTTCGTGATTTTCATATTTTGCTCTACTCTCCGTGGAGCGCGGGCCAACAAAAGCATAAAAAGGGCCCGGGTTTCGGTTTCGGAGCTTGATTGGAGCAGGTGTAAAGGAGGTGGATTGATCGGAATCAGTCGTGCGGAGGGATTAATAGGGAGGGAGGCAGGTAGAGCAATTAATAGTGGAGATGATGATGATGGAAGACAAATCTCTGATCAGCCATCATTAGGCATCGATTTATTGGACGGGAGGACTGTGTTATGGGGGCATTTGAAAACAAATAAAAATGGTCATCGAAAGCAGGGGGAGGCATAAAATCGGTTATTAAATATGCTATTAATTGCTTTATATCTTCCGGCTTTTGGGTTGGTTGACCATTTGCTAAACAGCATCATTGTCTATGACGGCCGTGGTTTGGTTTTTGCTGGAATAACGTTGCACAGAAATAGTATCCTAAAATCGTTAATAAATACGATACACTAATTGAAAGAACTCTAGATAACTGTTTGGGCTACTTAGAGTGGTATGTTGATAAATAATGCAGCTGATATATTATTAGTAATTTCAATAAAGATAGACGAGGAATAAATGTAGCACTTATTATGTTTTGATGTTTTTTTTTTCAAAACTTTGTCTTCTTCCTTCTGTAATATTAAGTTCTTACCGCAGTTAGTACGAATCAGTTAATTTTACTAAAAATATGATAGTTTATAATAATCTTAAGCAGCTCATTTCATTAAACATTCATTTCAACTCAGATTATTCTCCGCAAAGCATCATAATTTCATTTGTAGCACAATAAGTTCGATGCTCTTGATGGAGCTGTTAAAACCTCATCAGCAACAACTTTATTTTAACTGCAAAAATAATAGTAATTATTTGCTAATAAAAGTTACTATTTGCAACTCTTTACTGACCAACAGATACGCTTTCATTCAACTATAACACCTCTTCCTAGCTAACAATTCCTGGTAGCTCTGAATGCACAAGTTGAAGTTGAGCTTTAAGCTACACTCCACAACTACCTCGACCAAGCGTGCGTCACCACGGCGGGCCTACCGCGAACAGCTGTCCGTCACCAAACCCGTTTGCATCCCCATTTGGTCGGTCTGCTGCCGGTCGGTGGTCGGTCGGTCGATCAATCACCATCAGCAGCAACCGGTGCACCCCCCGTTGATACCAACCGCACACACACACAAACACACAGCGACACTACATTCAGCATAAGGCCATCACAGCACTATGCTGGCGTACTGGCTGACCACCACCGGCTGCAACTTATGGTGTGATGAATGACCCAGTGAAAGTGTCACACTTTACACTGCAATAAATTAATTAACCCACAACACGCACACACACACAGCGAGCGAACGCTTGGTACTGTAAGTGCCCCCGGACCACGATCTCGCGCACGAAAGGTCCTTTTCGCTGACCTCGCACACCGGACACGCGCCTCACGTTTGCCGTAGCCATCCTAGAGGACGCGCGCGAAAAAAAAACCTGCAAATCGTGGACCAACTTTTGAGAGTGCGAAGTGGAAGTGGATTAAGTGGAGGTGTACGGAGGAAGGTATACGGGGTACACGGGGTTTAGCAAACATAGAAAAACGGTCACCAACGCACCCTCTGACTGTGTGTGTGTGTGTGTGTGTCTGTGTGCGTTTTCCGGTCGCATAACGCGAAGACAAATGACAAACAATAGAAATAAATTTATCGTGCAGCAAATGCATCTGAAAACTCGAGCAACAGTGGCAGTAGGTAGCAGCAGCAGCAGCAAATGCTGCGACACTCCCTGGCCTCCAGTGTCCACAACCTGGTCCACACCGTGCCAAGGGAAACTTTCCTCACTCCCTCGAGGACCGTACCACCGTGCGGTCTGTGAAATAGTGTGCGGTAGGTGTCGGGGCCACACTTGCATTTTCAAACCTACCAGCAGCAGCAGTAGCAGCAGCAGCAGCAGCTTTTGCTGTTGGCTTTGGCTCGGCGCTTTATGGCCGCTCGTTAGACACAGATGGCGCATGCCATGCATCGTCGTCTCTGGCGTCTCTGGCGT
>NC_064875.1:4880000-4947500 GCF_943734745.1 Anopheles darlingi | reverse complement strand
TTCGGAGGCTCCTTTGGGGGGGAGAACGTAATCTCAGTGCCTCCTTCGCTCATTCTTCTCTCTCTTTACGCCAACATGCAACATGCCGTAAACAATGCGCAGAGGCGCGTCTTGGGTGGTCCAGGTTCGTGGGACCAGCATTTCGACGACGAAGAGGACGTGGTCGCGATTCCCGCGGTGCACCGTTCGTGCGTGCAAACTGCACTCACTCACGCACCTCAAAACAAACCTGGCTGCTGGTTGCCAGGTTCTTTGTGTTGGTTTCTGCACTCTTTTTCTCTTTCTTCTCTCTCTCCTACTCGCCTTCCTTTTGTTGGCTTATTTTAATTAAATTAATTGAATTACTAGCCACAACCTGGTGGGCGGGAAAGTTTTTTGCGAAAACCTAGAACCCACCCGCTCGCTTCTTGAGGCCGACTCCTTGACCAACTTCTTCTCTCCTTTTGCCAAAGGAAGTTCTACGAAGTGGGGCTCTGTTGCTCGGTTCCGGTGTGGTGAGTGCATTGGAATCAACCAACCAAGGACCAGGCCTTTTGATTCCAGTCCACCAGTTCCGGTTGTTTGTTCCTTCCTTTGGCCACAAAAGAGGGCCACAATCCTGTTGTAGGAACAGGGGCTCGCTGCTCACTTGCTGCACTGGATTGATGAAGTTTTTCCGTGGAAAAACATCTCAAGAGTCTCCACGGAACAACGCACCCACCGCGACCACGACCGGGAAGAAGAGCTTCCAATAAGACAAAGTGCCCCGGATCATGATGATGCTGATGACGATGGAAACGCATAGACACACACACACACATACAGAAAGTACGAGCACGAGAGGAGTACTCGGTGAATTGTGATTGCCAGATCCCAATCCACGGTTCTCCGTTGGGAATTGTTTTACAATTTAATTGCGCTGATTGCTAACCAGAGTAGCAGCAGCAGCAAAAGCAGCAGCAGAAGCGGCAGCAGTTGGCTTCACTGAGCGCAATTGAAGCAATGGGAGGCCCTAGTAATGATATGTTTACCTAAGCAAATCGCTCAGTGCTGCGGACCTGCTACGTAGCACTTTCCAATCCCAAAGAGCGAGAGTGCACGAGATGATGATTTCGTTCGTTTTCGCTAAGCAGCGGGATTTATCATTTTTGGTGGCCATCATTAGCCGCTGACTGCCGATCATGATGACGATGATGATGATGATGATGAGCGGTGTCTAACTGATTTCCTCGATTCTCGCTCGCTCGCTCGCTGGCAAGCTGATGAGCAAATACGGCGCAACCCTAGGCGCTACTCAGTTCGCAATGATGGATCGTTGTAGCTGGGTAGGAAATGCCAATCCATCGGAATAACCATCGCGCGATGTCGAGGAACCGAACCTCTGCCAATACTGACACACAAAGTACGCAGTGGAGGGTTTAATTTAATTAGGGGGGAGGGAGTCTTCTTTAAAAATCCTCATAATTGCAATCCATTCCATTATGCGCTTAATGGAATACTGTGGAACACACAGTGGACAGTAACGGGACGGCCGGCAGGAACCAAACAGCACGACCCGATTGCGAGAGGAAGATTGATGAGTTGCTGAGTTTTTAAGAGCCAGGGACCAGCACCAAGCGGATAAGCGTTTTAAGCAAATTGATTAAAGCAAATCTCTTGGGACGACGATGACTATGACGACGAGGACGTGATTGTTTACCTTTACTGGGGACGAATTCTCGAAAGTAAATGCGATTAATCACACACACACATCACGAGGAACACGACGAGGAATGCCAGGGAATGTGCATGCAACCTGGATGATGCACCTCTTGTTGTTCCCGTCGCAGGATCACACCAAAGGACTTCAACGCAAATGAGAAGCGAGCCTCTGTTGCTCGCAGCAAAAGCCATCTGCATGAGGTTATATGTTCCTATGCTTGGTCCTGGGTTGGTTAGAGTAAACACCGATGCAACGGTAGGCGTGCATTACTCAAATATCCGTTCCGTTCCGTTGCCAGTCAATGCCACGGAAAGGTGTAGCAGGAAGGCGGCCAGCAAAGAATCGAACGAACTGTTAACTAGCGGCAATTCAAACGAATCTCCCAATTACCAATCAACCGGCGTGTGTGTGTACCACCGATGCTCTGGATACAAGCGATACGATCTATATTCTCGATTGGAACTAAACGAATTGCACGAATGCAAGCTCATTGTGGAAGCTATGCTCTAAAGCTTAGTTGGTAAAGAAATAGTTTCCTAAAATTATCCTTCTAATACTGGAAATCCCTTTTTCGGAAACATATGCAGCATATGGAGCATACGTTTCCTGGAACAACATTTATTGATAAAGGGCATAGTACCGGCCATATCCTGACCAATGACGGTTACGTTTCCAAAGGTCCCTCCGTTCAGTCATACCAGCATTTCCTGCGGGTCGTTCTGATAAGCCACACGGGATGGCCATCCTGCTCTTCTTGCTAACAAACCACCCGCCTCCCGCGACCAACCTTATCAGAATTCATTCAGAGCCGTTTCCGTTTGATTCTCGGACACAACCTGACGTTCGTTATTTGCACGTCGCTTAGCCTTCACCGTCGGCACAGCGCCACCGAACACCGGAACGATACCGATGCCGGCTATAGCAGGTATTTGAAGGATAAAAATCCCGGCAATCGAACGCGGGCACGCACACCAACCCGCCTGCTGTTGTGACATAAACTATGCAATCGTCAATCGATGGTGCCTGTGGCTGCTTGAAATACTTCCGTTAGCCGTCGTGGTCCAACGGTCATCGAACTATCCGCTTGACCAGCTTGGTGGTCATCAATAGTAGACGAGCCTCGCACGATACATCGAATGGGGAACGTGGATTCGATTTTCAATCGAACGGACCAACACACGGAACGGAGAGAGCGGCTACTCCAGCATCATCTCTATCAGGGTGTTCCGGCGGTCCTTTCATTGGGCAAACGTAATTAATTAATGTCCCTTCCGCAAACCTTCAAAGCCGTTTGTGCACCGGAACAGCTCTGCGCTCGGTCCCTATGCGGGGCCGTTAAACAAACTTTTCGCCCCAGCAACCTCTTTGTTGTGGCCAGCCAGCCAGCCTGCAGCACCTTCCCTGGGCCTGGGGATTGGATTAAGGAGTTGACCTCTCATCGCGCTCATCCGGTGCTTCCGGCTCCAGCTTCCATTGTGGCTTCTTGAGACTCGAGGGTGCCCGAATGTTCAAACAAAGCTTTGACCAAGTATCTATCCTAGAGTCGGGCGGTGTGTGTGTGTGTGCGGTGGTTAGCAAAAAGGGCAAACTAACCCCAAAGCCAGACTGTGCGCCAGGTTGCAGTTAACCTGCAAGACTAAATTGCACCCAGGAGTCCACTGCTGTACCAATCCAAGAAGGGGGTACCCCAATGGACGGTCCACTCTTTTGCGCTTAGTTCGACAAATAATCATAAACCGGACAACAACACCACTTGGGTGGGGGGAGGGGACATGTTTTGTGGATTGGGAGTTGAAGCAGCTGTACGCCTAGCTGGTCGCCTGGGTTAACAATCTAAAGTCCACAATTATCTCCATGAAACGCTCGCTGCTCGCTGCAGATGACTTTTGGGATGTCGTCGTATGGTGCTGGTGGTGGGCGAGGAATGTTTGGTTCATTGTCCAAGCGCCCGAAACTACGACGAAGGCTGCACCTCCGGGCTCTCTGTGTTATGTGGTATGCTGTACATCGACATAAAACCTCGATGCGACACAAGAAGGTACGTTGAGGAAGGTACGGGACTTACATCGTACACATCGTCTTGTCCTAGCGCCATCCATGTTCTCACCCTGAAGCGTAAATACCTTGAGTAGGTTGTTCCGCGTTCCGTTCGTCTTTGTTCCGTGCCTCGAAGGAGAGTAAAAGTACGGAGTGCGGGGTGGGGACTAACGAGGATTTCTTTTCTATTTTGCTTCTATTCCCCATCCAATTCGCTCTCTCTCTCTCTCTCTCTCTGTTTGTCTCTTTCGATGCCTTGGCCACAACTTGGGAAAAACTTCCGATCAATACTCCACGGTCACATCGCATCGCCCTTCACTGAGCCTTGTGTCCATTGTTTCCATTTCGGAACGGGGGGCTTAATGCTCCATACCACCACCATCATCAGGGTTGCATCACACCTCGCCGGAGGTGCTGCCACCAGCATTATTGACCGGTCCCGGTAACAACGGCGACGACATCTCCGAAGGGTGACATTAATTAATTATTTCCTCCGGTTCAACAATGGTGTACGCCGGGAAGCCACGAAGCTGCACGCGAGTGTGTGGCCACGCGCAAGTCGGGACTGAGGGACTCTCTTCTAATGGTGTGCGATGTGCAAAATAGAGCGTGAAGGGAAAAGATAAGCACCCCTCCCTTCCAGAGCGAGAGCCATCATAAAGGAGAGGTGATTTTTGTGTCATTGTCATGCTTGCCAGGGCGGCTTCTTTCTTTTCGCATTCCCTCGCTGCCTTTAAGATGTCTTTAAGAGTCTCTAGGAATGAGATGAACCGATTTTTCTACGCAGTTACTTTAGATCGATATTTGCTCGATTGGGTACTCGTTGTTCTATTTGTGCATCCAGATAGCAATGCTCAGATAATTCTATAAATGGAAGAAAAATTCTAATGAATTCTAAGATAGGTAATGGATCAATCGGTAACGGGGCACCCTTTGCACTCTACTCCAGAGAGGTTATTAGTTCGAATCCCGTTGAGAGAGCAATCAACTGAGGTAATCAAAACTGTTGAATGGAAAGAGAAAAACCCCATGAGTACTCGATCAGCTTTTAATCACACATATTCTGCATTCTGAATGCACACAAACACACCTCACACTCTCGTACACGCGCTCTTCAGACGGGGGGGATTATTTTAGAATTTTCCTCTTATTTTTCCTTTCAACCACAAAAAGCTCCGCGAACGCATTCGTTAGGTGCCGCTCTCCCATCTCATCAATGTCCAATCATCAATCGCGATTCCATTCCCTTGCTTAGGTGCACATGCACCACCACCGCCACGGGGAAACACACACCTGGCGCGCTAACCAATTACTACGTCCACGTACGTTTGTGTTTGTGTTCTATTATCACCAATGATGGCTGGCGACCTCCTGGATGACTGGAGGAAGGTGAAATGATGATGATGGTGGTGATGATGATGGAAGTGCATCGGAAGCGTGCCAGTAGTAGCGGTAACCATTTCCAGACCTTCCACGATCGACAGACTCGCGGCAAACACTTGCGCGTTTCGAAAACCCGGCGATTACCATATTCAATTTGCTCTCAATAATCTAAAGCAAATAGCAATGTGCCGCTCGCCAGCACACTAGCTGGCTGGCTGGCCGGCCAGTGTTGCGGCGATGCGTTCCATCTTCGGCGAGCGTCCGGACGCTTTGTTTGATCGCTGATAAAATAATCAGCAAGCTCAACGCGCAACCTAATTCAGGTTCAGGCTCAGGCTCTTGCTCAGGCTCTACTGACCGCGAACACTAGATGCTGTGCCTCGAAATACTCCAACTGTCGGTCACCGCGGCTGTTTTCGCATGTGTGTGTGTGTTTCCGGTACCGCAAATCCAGTTCACGCTGATTGTCGAATAATAAATTTTCATCCAACATCCATCCTGGATGTGTCGTTTGGTGGTATCGTTCCGAGTCCCGAAAAAGAGCAGGGAGTGAGCGACGGTAGTAGTGCATTTAACATGCTCCGAGCGTTACTAGAAATATTTTATGTTAATGCACATGTTGATGCCAGACGTCCATCGACGTCACTCCACGCCACGCCGCGTGACGGACAGAGTCGATCGGAACGACTACTTCGTTTGATCGCAAGCGACTCGATAGGTCTGGGTGGACCACCATCAGGGGCGCGTGGCCCAATTTTGAAAGCGGAATGACAGTCCGTTTTGTCCGATCGGAGTTAATCGGAGGGGAGGTTCGATGGTTTTCTTATCAAAGCTCAATCGCTTCCAATAGGCTGCCTGCACGGGAATGTCACTTTATATGCTTGTGCTTGTGAGCGAAATGTGTTGCATTTGCATTTACGTGGGAGGGGAACAGGCCGCATTCGGTGGTCAACCGATGGCCACCAGGAAGTTGATTTTAGATTCGAGGTTCGGAATTTAAGATAAGATCCACGTTGGTTAAGGAAATAAATTTCGAAACCAGACGTACAAAGCCTCTGTAGACCTTTTGTGGTTCGAGAAATCATTTTGAGCATTCGTAACACACGAGTTGGTACCAATACCAGAGATAGAACCACCGCCAGATCTCGCACGAATGCACCAAAATTCCATTAAAGCCACCTCCACATCGTTCATCGCGTAATTTAAATATTAAGAAATTCAATTCCAAGCCCTCGGCCCGCGCCGGTCCTTGGATGGGGCAGTAACTCGCCTGCCCGGTGGCGCGATCCAACGTTTCTCAATTGAGAATTAGATTTTCCGCAAAACCGTCCCGACCCCCACAGTCCGTCGCAGGGGCCACAACCACGAGCCGAGACCGCTAGTTGCTCGATTGAATAATTGGAAAAGTGTTTCTTATGAAAGATTAAATTGAAAAACTCCCACCACCATTCGCCGGGGCTGGTGGTCGCTGTTACAGAGTACGAAGAGAGAGAGAGATCGGATAGCATCTCGCCAAGGTGATCTATCCACCGACCGCCACCATTGCTGGTTTCATGCAGAGCGTAGCTAATGGTGAGGCCAGGTTAGCCAGATTTATGCTGGATGCTATAAATTCACCTCACCTACCAAAAACACCCACACCGCCGGTGCCGGGCTTGAGGTGACAGGCCAGGCCTAACGACGACGCTGACGACGACCAAATCACCTTCGATCGTTGTTAAACTGTTGTAACGTTTTGTTCCACTAACCGCGCACCACTCCTGCTGTGCGCTGCCTTCTCTCTCTCTCTCTCTCTCTCTCTCTCTCTCTCTCTCTCTCTGTCTCTCTCTCTCTCTCTCTCTCTCTCTCTCTCTATCTCTCTCTCTCTATCTTTCTACGATTCTCTGAAGTTTATTGGCCGGGACACCGGGTCGACGTCGTAGTCGTCGTCGTCGTCGTCGTCGGTGCTAGTGGTTCGTTATTTTATGATTCATGCTCTTTGCACTCCATCGTGGCACGTGGGACTCCGGTAATGCACCACACGGCCAGGAATGGCGACCATAAATGTGGCACGACACAGAAAGAGAGAGAGAGCGAGACAAAAAAAAAACGGAGAAACCGTCGAGCTAGTGCCTCTAGTCGAAACTCCCTGTCCTCAATCAATACCAAAGGCACCAAAGGCACCAGACCACTTAGGTGACGCTGGATGGCCTGAAATCAACAAAGTCATCATCATCATCGTCGCCGTCGTCATTGCAGAGCGCGATTTAACATACGTTTCCAACCGCCATCATCGGTGGTCGTCGATCGTCTAGACCCGCCACCAACAGTTTCGTCACGAACAGGAGAAGGGAGGAGAAGAAAAAACGGGTCACATACCCGGGCCCCCTCTAGGCCTGGGTCTCTAATGCATCTCGCGAGCTGGCATCTCTGGTGCTGTTTGTGCTGTTCTGTTGTTGTTGTTGCAAACTGTTGTGCAAAGTGAATTAATTGCTCGCTCAATTACGATTCCCTCTCGATTGCCTCGGCGAGCGAGTAAATCTTCGGCATGCTGGCTGGCGGCATCCCTTTTTTCTTTATGCTGCGGCGCAGCATGATGATGCGCCCCTTGAGCATCTTTCATTCACCTTTCTGATTGCAAACCATCACCGAGCATTAGCTGCTGCTGCTGGTGCTGCGTGAGGATCGCGCGGATCACGGATGGATGAATATGAGCGACAGACACACACACACGTGCGCCCCGATGTCAATACACTAATTGTGACTATGGCGAGGAGTTCCCAAAGCAAAGATGTGTTGCTTTTTTTTGTGAATGTTCCCCAGCCTCCTAAGACAAGCAACATTGTTCCGTTCCGTTATGCTATTTGTTTTCGAGGACAAACACTCACTCTGTCACTGTGTGTCGCTGGCTGGCTGGCTGTCGTGACCTTAATCGAACTTGTCGGTAGTGGAGACCTTTGAAAAGGCTCATTAAAGGAGTTAAACCAACTCCAAGTGAAATGATATCTGGCGGGGGAATGCTTTGTGTACCGCCTTGGCGGATTTTTTTGTTTGTTGTTTCACACCGTCACCGTCAAACAGATTTATTGCCAGCAATCACATCGTGTAATGAGATTGATCAGTAGCGCTTCGCTGAGCCACAGAATGAGGTTAAACCGGAGCATAATGTTTAAAGAACCTTTTAATGCTTTCGTTTCGGTTTTGACATTCGGTTCGTGGTGGCTTTAAAAGGATCAAGAGAGGTAACCTCCAGAACCAGAACAGACAACAAACAAAACACCAAACATCGCAGCAACCCGGTACCGAGTTCATCATCATTATCATTACAGCTGTTCGGTCCAGGGTTCTGTCGGTTGCTCTGTTTTGTGTGCAAAAAAAAAGCGAAAACAGGTTCTCACCTCAAACGCATGTTAGCACCGGGCGGATGCATTAATGAGTTGCCAATGGCAAGGGCACCGTTGCGGCATCTTCTTTGGTGTGCTAAACACACACACACACACAGGCATGCGCGGGCTAATGATGTGCGCTAATGATAAGAATTTTAAAAGAAATCATTCCCTATTCACAAACTGCAATCTTCCTTCAGTTCAGTTGCTGTTTATGCTGCTGCTCCGGCTCTGGCTTTATCTCTCTTGTTATTTTTGAGCTGTGAACCGTCTTTTTGGCGAGTAAATCACACAGCCAGGCGCTAGCTGGGAACGGAAATGCAGCCCAGGCAGCGTCGAATTCCTGCGCAACTCGTAACCCGGAGTGCGATAAGACGACTCGAACGGAGGAGTGCGATAAGACGCGGTATGTAGCTTGAGCGTGACATAACAAATGCGCCAAGCTAGTGCGCCATTCCGAGATCGCGGTTCCAACCGCTCTAGGACACGACATTCCATCTCAATCCCGGTGTAGGTCACGAGTGTATGGCGACTTTCTCCAGCTCGGACACACGCGGACGAAGCGGATTATCGCAATCGGAAGCCTAGAGACCATAAAATGCCCAAAGACACTGAGCGAAAAATGTGGATCTGTTGCTGTGTGCCCGCGACTGGAACCGTCTCTAGACGGTGCAATGGTTTGGAAGCAAATTTGTTGGAGAGAAAATTATTATTTATGCCCCCCCCCCTTTTTGAGGCCCTCCGGTGGTCGCGTGGGGTTTAATGTTGTTTTTGCATCCCTTCCCCAAAAAACCCTGGAACAGTTTTCGGTATTGTGGACCTTGAACTCGCGTTACGGATCCTGTGCCGTTTTTTCTACGGCGACGGTGACAAACACTGTCAACACTTTGGGATCATTTATTGCATTCCGTTGCTCGCTCCCACAGCATGAAGAATAGCATCATCGCCACAATCGCCGCTCGCCAAAGAAATGCATTAATGCATGCAAAATAAATGTACCTGGAAGAAGCACGCGCGATGGTTCGTGATGTTAATGCAACCCTTGCATCCACTCATAACTCCATGCGCACGCCACGGTTTGAAGCCTGGTCGAGACGAGGAGCAGCCAGACAAACCAAAAAACGGTAGCAAAGTGAGCAAAAATTATGAGGCAACGACCAAAATGAGGGGGCTTGGGGTACAGCAAATTACATTTCTATTATTGCTCGTGGCGCAAGATCCAAGACTCGTTCGGGCTCACACACACATGCAGTGGTCTTGCCAGGGATGCTGGTACTCCAGCACGCATCGCCACACCGCACTGGCTGGCTGGTTGGCGTGTTTGCATTTCTTGGAGTCGCGCACCTCCATCTATACACACCCTGGACCTTCTCTTCTGGTTCACCCACTTTGGTTGTGGTTCTTTCGACTCCGACTCCTGGCTCCTGGCGGTCTCGTGCCCCCTCCCCCACCCGGGACGTAACCAATGGGTGGTGGTTTCGCGATGTTTAAGTTGCGCTTATGGTCGCTCTCTCTCTCTCTCTCCTCGTCTTTCTCTATGTATCCGTTTGGTTCTGGATCATCTCGCCTGGTTTGAGTCGACTATTTTTTATGCTTTGTTCATCCATGCACACACATACGGGCACACACACACACACAGACACGCACATAAACTAGTGATGCTTTGATGTTGAACTTTATTTGCTCCCGGTTTTGCTCCTGCTGCTGCTGCTGCTAACTTTTACGGTAAACTTTAATAAATGTTTCTGCTGTTCACATTCTCGTGCGCTCCACCGGCTCTAGTAGAGTGGCCATTCCAGGGCCATCCCTTTTTCCCCCGGTGAGCTTTGTAAATGTGTGCATGTGCCAACGACGAATCGGCGACGATGGGTTTCGCTTGTGCTTGTGGGGAGGTAAGGGAAGGGAAGCAGTTGGCAGATAATAATTTCTAATGTAATTATCCTGCAAAACCTCCACTCACTGGACTTGTTGTTGTTTGGCGGCTGTGGTGTTGCTCCTTGAGAACAACGAGAACAAAGCATTGGAGCCAAAAGAAGAGAGAAAAAAGCGTCACAAAACTTGGCTCTCTCATTATTACCTTGGCAGTCTTGGGGTTCCCGCTGGGTCCCACTGGGCGGGTTGTGCCATTTACAGCTTCAGGTACCTGTAAATGGCCACCACCGCCCGCTTCCAAAAAAAAACAACGACAGCGACATTCCTGATGTGCTCTACGCACATCATCGACCTGTGCTGTTGTGGAGTGGCACGAGGTGAAACGCTTTAAACGCTCTTCGCCCACCATCAGCGCCAGAAATGCACCAAAACATAACAGCGCATTCCGGGAGCTGGAGCAGTTCACCATAGATCACCGGAGCGACCTGAACTTGTGCGCGCAAGTTCCTCCGCCAAAAACTTTTCGGTCTCCTCCTTCCTTTCGCCCCCGTAAAACTTACTGACTGTGGGTTTTGTGGGCTGCGGGGTTGGTCTATAGTTTTTGGCGGGTGGCGAGGACCACAGGGACCGCCCCCTTCTCTCGATGGGTGCTCACAGCCGGCTTCTAATTGAAATGCTGTGTCGGTCGGAGCGGAGGCGACATCTGAAGTCTCGAGTGGAGTCTCGAGTCACTTACCATGTAATCCCACGAGGGCGATGCTCCTCAGCACAACCCTGTACCAAGAAGAGAACGCTGTGTCTAATGAGAATGTTAACGATGATTGTCTTTTCTCTTTCCCTTTTGTTGCAGGTGAGTTATCTGGACCACGACCGACCTCGAGACTCTGTTGGACTCTCTTCGTTCTACAAGACGTTGGCGTGATGCGTAAGTTCGGTCAACAATTCAACCACCGGGTCAACTGAGGGCTGAATTTTTAAAGTGTCTGAAGGGTTGTTCGTTCGTTCGGAAGTGCCTCGAAATGGCTCATACCCCCCGGGGGCGTAGGTTAACACCCCGAAGACCTTACCATACGCTCCGGCTACCATGATTGAAAGCGGAACCCCGGGCCTTTCCCGGCCTTTTAGGCTCGCCTAAAAGGGGTGTCATAAAGCGCGATTCGCGTCTTTTATTTAAATTTAATCAGCTAAGTAGGCCCATGACAACCTATTGCTGTGTCCTGCTCAGTCGAGAGTAGTAGGCTTCGGAGGCCACCACGCTGGTAAATGGCTGGATTCGCATCTTTACGATGTACCGTCGGCATCGCCCGTCGGGGAGTTCGCTCCAGGATTCCGGCATGCCACCCCAGTCCAGTGGTATGCATTGTTAATGACGGAACCGCCACTTGTGACAAATAAAACATCGAAACATTTCGTGGACCCGTTTCCTAAAATTGCAGACCACCATCCCCAGCAGGCTATGGCTCTTGTGCTACCTGGGTATACATCCCTTTTTGGAGACCTCCACAAGCAGTGCTCTTCCGTTTCCGTGACTTGTTGAGATTAAAATGTAAATAAAGTAATGAGTCCTGCGACCTCGCGTAACTATAGCTGAGCTTTAGAATCTTTAAAGAATGTTAAAGAAGCACAGTAATGGTTCTCCAGATGGTGCACAACGCTTTACACTAATACGTAATATGCCAAATCCAACATCAAAAGTAATTCTCTTACTCACACGAATTCTTGAAATTCCTCTTCCAAAACGGTCATCTTGTCAGCTCTGCAACGCAATCCCCAATGGGTATACTTCTTTCGTCTGGGAAAACAATATCCCAGACCTCCCCTGGGGGAGGGGGACGGCAGAGACCGAGAAGCAGTACAAACACTTGCCAGAACGTTAACAACAACGCTGGGTATGCTAATTTGTGCTCCACCTTTCCACTCCAACGGTCTCCGCGTGGTGCAGCAAGTTGTCAGCAACTTACCTGCCAAGAAGTCACGGACGGCGTTGCGACCACTTGACGCAGTCGTCGCCGTCGTCCCCGTCGCTAGATCCTTACCGACCGTCCGTCTGTCGCGCTAGGCCAGCCCAGATCTAGGCCAGCAGCCATAGCGCGATAGCGACCACTAACTGGCAGCCACTCACACACACACACACACACCAGGACCTTGTCAGCCAAGTGCCTCTCTCTTCCACGACGACGGCGAAAGATTGACCGAGGTGCAGTATGCAAGATGCCAAACAATGCACCGCGAACGCGCTAGACGCAAATCGGACCTACTGAGGGAGTGGGGTGGCAACGCGAAAACCGCGCACCGGCAGCTGTCTGCACCGCGTTTTGCTACAGGGGCAGACACAGACTCCCTCTCTCGCGAACACACACACAGCGGCTGAGAGAAAATTGCAAATATTAATGATATTCAAATGAGATTCGGTGGAACCCAAAGTCCCGGACTCCTCGTCCTCGACGGATTCGGGGAGGGGGAGGGGTGGGTGGCTACTAACTACCAACACCGTGATGACTGTATAGTGTTCGGAGGCGCGGTCTTCTCTCGCCGGCCGGCCGGCCACTTGCTCTTCGTGGTCATCGTCATTGTCGTCGTCGTCGTCACCGTGGTCGTCGTCGTGGTCGGAACATCCCCGTTGGTGCGTTGGTGGTTGGAGTAAATAATGAAACCAAGGACTGGCTGTGTGAAAGCCAGCTAGTGCCGAGTTCGACTCCCGGGGCAGAAACCGCACCAGATTCCGGCTGGGCCCGGCATATAGCGCAGCTTTCAGATTTGGGCTGAGCGATAAGAATTAGAATGTCATTGTCGTTGACCGGTCGTCGCTGTCGGTGTCGTTGTCGGTGTGGTCGTGAATGTGGTTGTGTGTGAAACAATAGGAGTCAACAGGACAGGGGGGCCGCTTTGCCGTCCAGACTTTCGCATCTTGATTTGGGTCTACCGGTGGTGGTCTACCGGTGGTCCAGCTAGGTTGCTGCTGCTGCTGCCGTGTTGTTCATCGAGAGCCGCGACCACAAGCGCTAGTGGTCGCTGATCTGATCTACTGCTCCCCTTCCCCGGAGGAAGATTCCAAACCGATTCCACGAGACCTCTGGGCAACCTGACCTGAATCACGCGTTCACGGCGATACGCGAAGATGATCGGATCGAACGAAGGATCGGCCCCTTCGGGAGGGGTAGGTGGAAGTTATGAATATTAATGATGTGTCCAGCTTGCCACCCGGGACTCCGAGACTCCCCTCCTTCGCCTCCTCTTCGTCACATATCCTCGAGCCAGGAAGTGATAAAATCTATTAACAAGCGAAACGAACCAGTGTTTGGGACTTTTCGGTCAATTAAAACGAGATACCCATGGTGTGCTGATGCATGTTATTGGTGGTGGTGGTGGTGGTGGTCCGGTCCCCATGTCACGGAGCAGAAGTCGCCCGGTTCCTAATGAGCTGCTCGATGAGCACCTAAACCACCTAGCAGGTGGTTTCCCGAAAAACGGCGCCGAACGACGAGTAGGTGGAAGGCGTGGAAGACACTCTCTTCTCTCTCTCGAGATCGCGAGCTGTGCGATCTTTCAACAAGGTTGGAGGACAACAACACAGACAACAGACTGCCAGGCAGAAGATCATCGTAGATCTTCTCATCGTGTTCCGTTCGTTGCTGCTGCTGCTCGATGTTCGATGATCGATTAGCTGTGAATTTTTGATGAAGTAATTACGATGAACGCGAACGCTCATTAACGGCGCTGGAAACGAGGTTCGATCGTGCTGTCGACGTCGTCCTCGTCGTCGTGGCAAAGGCATTCTGCACTCAACGCGTGTTATTCCAGCTAATCTACGATCACGCACGCGCGCCCTCGCACCCGGGTTTTTGGGAGGCGGGAAAAGAATCTACAGAAAGTTTACATTAGGAGCTTGACCTCAATCAACGGACTAGCAGCAGCAGCAGCAACTCTTGCGTTTTCCACCGGAGACTATTAATGATCCCATAAAACACGGTCTCGAGAGATTCTGGACGGGGGATCAGGTCGAGTGTTGGAGTCGAACGATTCGTGAACTTCTGATGATGAAATGTGTCTTGAGCTCGTCGGTGATATACCTGGGAGACTTAACACCTTTTCGTCGATGACTGGCGCACTGCCATACGAATGTTTAGAAGATGATTTATCCTCATTCGTCATTAAAAGAGAACCGTGGGCCTTAAATGCGTCCAAGTCTATAAACAATGAACTGGGAAGAACCACCAGCGATCCTCGCAACAACTATTTACAAACATTCGATCAGATGCGATTGTGAACGAACTCATCGCCCCTCGTGTGTGTATTCATCACCATCACCAATGGCACTTCCGGTCGCTGCTGCGCCACAATCTTTCCACGAATCATCAATGATTTGCTCGACGATTCACAAAGTCAGTCCGATTGCTCATCGGAATCCCCTTTTACTGCAGAGGAGAGAAGACATTCAAATCAGCATGGGGTCGCGGTTCACGCGCCGCCGCCGTCGCCTCTTTATGCGCCAACTATTTGCCTGCTTTCCGAACGTCATAAATCTCGCCGGCCGGGATCGGCCGCTACACGCATTCGCCATTTGTCTTGAGCGCCGGGGTTCAGGCCGCACCGCCGACAGCCGCTATCACCCTTTGGTGCGGTTCGTCTGGTGTGTGTGTGTGTGTGTGAGTGTGGAAGCTGAGGGTGACTTATGTGCTGCATACGCAAAACATCGCGGCCTCTATTCGGTCGCTCAGCACGTTCAGCGGCGGCGGCGTGTGAGAAACGTTAAAAATGAACCGAGGATTTGTCATTGCTTCTTGTCATTGCCGGGCTCTTCGTCTTCCATCTCTATTCCAAGAAATCTGAAATCCTTTCTTCGCGACACGAAGCCGCGAAGCCTCACATGACGCAGAGGGAGTCTTCAGAGCACTTAGTCAACCGCTGCTGCAATGCCCTTCGGCGCCACCGCCAGAGAGAGAAACAGAGTCGTTACCCGAGAGGAAATTGGATGGATGGTGGTCCGTTTTAACATAAACACACTGATTTGGATCTACGCGAAATCTTTGCCTTTTTCCTGGCCAGTGGTTGCCAGCGCATTAACCAACAAAATGGCGCTCGCCGCAAAGACAAAACCCATCGCGATCGCAAGATTGTACTTACAAAGATCCGTTTCCGGCCAACGATGGTGCGCCTGTGTGTGTGTGTGTGTATCGTGCTTTCCATCATTCCCCAAGCTGCGCGATCGTCCGACAAATTGGTCTCCGAGATGTCGCCAAAAAACCAAACCCATCAGCATCTCTTTTCCTTCCACGCCAAAAAAAAAACAAATGGATGATTGCATTGAACGACAACTGTTGGCCACCACTAGCGTTGCTGGAGGCAGATGTTTGGTGGGCCTCGCTGCGGCGGCGGAAGTTCCCCGAGAGTATAAATATCGCAATGGCACCCTCTCTATCTCCGTCTCCGGTCGCCACCACCGTAGGTTTATCGAATAAACTGAGCCGCGGCGACATCGAGTTGATGTTGCACATTTTTGTGCCCCCCCTCCGCCGATCCCCAGTTGTTGTTTGCTTTTTTATGCGCCATTACGCCGCTCCGGATTTGCATTTGCATCGAACGAGAAGGAGGACGAGAAGGAGGAGAAGAGGAGAAGGACGAGGAGAAATCCGCGGCCAGACATCCGTGACGAATGCTTGGATGGCGTTGGCGTAACAACAGCAAGTTCTGCCTCGTGGACCACACACACAACCGGGGACGACAGATGACGGATTAATCGGTCGCCACCGCCACTGGGACTGCAAAGCCTACTGCGCGAGCACCGCAGCGAGACACAAAAAACATGACCCCCGCCATTTGGTTGTCAAGTGATGAAGCCTCCGGTGCCGATTGCCACCACGGAGAGAGAGAGAAAAAACGAGAGATTCGACAAATCGTTCGACAAATTGTTGTTGGTCGATGGGCCCGTAAGAGGGGCCATCGCGGCCATCACAGGCACAAGGGAAGGAGCTCAGTTCATTCCTCGAGTGATGGATTCCTCGTGATTCTTAACCGCGCCTAGCGTAGGATACGACGAGAGAAAGTGGGTCCTATGCTACCGGAATGCACGGGGGGATAAGTAGAAGTAATTGTCAGTCAGTGACGACGACGACGACGACGTCCGCAAGAGACTACCAGGTTGATCGTGATGACTTGAACGATCAGAAGACAGAAGACAGAAGAAAACGCAAATAATCGACTCCGCAATACGCCCGGGCCGTGGCGCAGTAACAGAAGCAGTAGTCGTAGTCAGAGGTTAGAAGTTAATCGAAAATACCACGGTAAGGTACGCTCCGGAGCGCGGTGTGGTACGTTTTGGGGAAAGTCGTGCATCTTGCAAGTTCCTTACTCCAAGTAAGGGAAACTCATTCGGTCTTATTACCAACGGGGGGGGAAAAAAGGTGGAAGCACTTCACGAATAGTCGATTATGTTAATATCGCTCCATATGGCTTCTTCATCGTCTTTTGGGGGAATGGAAAGGGTTTGACCATTTAGGAAATGGTGGCTCCCCATGACTCTAGGGCACCTAGCATTCCCTTAGTGACCCTTTCGCGACGACCAGTGTGGTCGCCGTTGTCGTGTCGCGTTAAACACTTTGCCTGCCCCAAAAAGTCGTCGCAATAGCCGCAACTAATGGCGAGATCGTGGCCATCCGCTACGATAGTTTTTTTCCGTTCAAATACAATATTCCGGCCAACTTCCTGCACCTAGCGCGTTTGTTCGCGTACATATTTCCATTTAATGAATCAATGGCACCACAGCACAAAAGCGAATTAAATGTCGCTCATTTACATTCAATCCAGTATCGCGTCAGGTCCGGCGTTGGAAAGTTGGGGCCGTTCGACATTCGCGTGCGCGATATGAAATGGCGCTGGACGCAACAAACCCTCTCGCCCTATTTGGTGAGTCAGTGGTAAGTGGTCGGGCTCGGTTTAATCGTTTCATATTTTCAATCCACTAGCCAGTCATTTCATTAATATTCTGTTCGCGTTCGCACCAAACCCGAGGTTGAGTCACGGTGCACGGAGCAACGGCAGCGGCGGCCTGTGTGATCATGACATCCGCACCCCGCCGCAGAGATCCAATTTATGGTGATCAACTGGCCCCCTGGCCGGAAAAAAAGAGACGATGACCAACTCCCTCTCCTCGACATCACCTAAATCAATTAATCGGAATCGGAGCGACCGTCGTACGCGGCAACTTCCCATTAATCGATGGTCCTCTCTCTCCCTGGAGGGGCTGCTGCTGCTGCTGCTGCTTCCTGATTGACCTGTCACAACAAAACGGCTGCATGGGTTCGCATCTAGTAGCCTGCTCCCAGGCAGCTCCGCCAGCTGCAGCAGCATGTAAATATGTTTTGAAATTATAAAAACACGAACAGAGCGCGAACAGCCAGGAACCGATCGATTGATGTCATGTCGGCGCACATCAAGTGTCAGCGCATGTCAGGCAGCTGATAAAGCGTAGCGAGGAAGACCGTGAGCCCACTCCTCTGCTGCCCGGGGTGGGGGTCACCATGGTGACCACAAAATCATTTCCCCGGACGCTAGATGCGATGCGAGCGGAACGACAATCAGCTTTATGTGTGCACGCACCGCGCCGGAGCTTCGCGATCCGCGATAAGAGCAGGTCCAGAGGCTCCATCCGTCCGTCCGTCAGTTCGTTTGCTGATGCAACACATTCCGAGATGCGTCCCGGAGGTGATTAAAAGGTTACGCCATCTAGTATATGTGTGCGCGCGCTAGAGAGAGAGAGAAGGCAGCATCTCGACGTGACAGTGACACGCTAGTCAATCTGATCTAGTCCAAAGGGGGTTGCTCTCTCCTGCCACACTATCACCATCAGTCGGCCGTGCGTGAGCGAACGATACGAGCCTAAAATCCACCCAATGGATCACCATCGGACGGAGCGCGTATGTTCACGGACCATGGATTTTAGACAATTGAATTCATCCGACACACCGGGACCGGGACCTGGGTCGACGCTATTGATGGAATAGACGCAGCTCAATTGAATATTGATTGAAAAATCGAAATAATCCAAATTGATTTTTGGGGGAAGAATGCTGCTCGTGAGCCGCCTATGGTGGATCCACAGTTTGAAGCGCTTCATTTGCTCTCTAGGAGACAATTCTGTAATTGGCAGCAGGTCCTATCAGGTAACCTTGCAGCAGGACCTCTCGCCCCTCCCCCGAATATAAACTCGTTCTGCGGTATTTTTCCTCCAAATATTCTGCTACAGCTAACACACAGGTCATCCAGCCAACGTCAGTGACGTCGACGCCCCCGGGCACACGAAGCTACTCACACGACCTACCGAGCGAGACTTGGTGCCCCCATGAGGGCAACAATTTGTACAAACAATTTCACCGAGAATAAATATCATGGCAGAGGGACCTTCTGTGGTGGAGTAGGAGGAGAAGAAGAAGCACAACCCCCCCGCTTGCTCTTAAAATGTGCATAATCGAGCCACAATGTCTGCGTTCGATGGGTGCACGATACTCGAGTAGACCCGGGAGTGAGGGTCGAGCGCGCGCGCGAGAGGAAGTCACGAGGAACCGAAACCGATCTCACTAAACGAACCGTACCAGAGTTTTTGGCGAATAAAAATTCCATTTAGCGGGCTATGCCGCCTTATCAGCGGCTAGCCTGGCGCTGGCTCGCGTATCCCATAGCGAGCGCAGCCGTTGCTCGGATGCTGCGGTGCTGGTGGCGAGCCAAAAAAACAAAAAAACCCCCCGGGAGCCAAGGAAGGAAGCGGTTTGTGTTTACTTCCTTTTCGTTTTATTTTTGTTTCCCGCTCCACCGTCGCACCGCCCCACCGTCGCACCGCCCCACCGCCCCAGCAGCAGCAGCACGGTCATGATCTTCGTGGCCGCTGGTTCATTGTTGTTGGCTCCACGCGCGCGTGTGTGTGTGTGTGTATGTTTTTTGTTTTATTTGTTATCTCGCCGGCCGGAGGTCCGGAGTATTATTTCGCGCTCAAATGAAGCATATCTACTGGCCACGAAAGTGGTGGCGTGTAGGAGGGAGGGAAACGGACTGATATGTGCACTCGTGACATAAACCCACGCCCGTGGACGTCGACACCGTGGCGCTGCACGGTGCTTGATTGTGCGATGCAAAAAGTCACGCCATTTGCGACCAGTGCCCGTGGTTCAAGTGGCGTAAAAGCGGGCGAAAGGGATTAACCGTTAAAAAAAATCCCCCTCTTGGGGAACGTTGGAGAGAGAGCTTAGAGAGAGAGAGCACACACACCGGCGCGTTGCCATGGGCAACGAACGAAACCGTCTAGGAGCTTAGCACCGAACGAAGCGAGCTGGGTCGGAGGTCCCAGGCCAAAATCATATTTGGATGGCCTTTTGCAACCTTTCATTTGCTCCTTTTTTTGCTGAAAATCCCCGACAGGACCTCCGGTGGCACGATATATGGATGCTGGGATTAGGTTCGTCTAGTGCGCGTCCACCATTGGGATTTGGAGGGATTTCTCGCAATATAGGCAAGTAGTATTGCTGCACGCCGGTTTCCGGTTTCCGGTCGGCCACCAATTTTACAGCTAACCCAGAACCGGACTCCTTACAGCCTACTCTGGAATAGTTTGCAATAATTGATGGAATTAGAACCGCATACGTCCCTCCCCGGTCCCCTTTTCTCTCGTACCGTCTAGGTCGATGTCGAGTCCAAGGTCCAATGGGATTCCACCCCGCGCGTGTGTGTCTGTGGTATGTGATTGAGTTCGTCTGCCAAATTTATCACTTAACACCAGCACCTCAGTCTCGAGTCGAGCCGCCGCGATCTCGGCATACCCTAAAAGGCACCATTTTTCATTCGGCTCGACTTGTCTGAAGGCCCAAAAGGAGCGACACGAGCATCAGGACGAACCGTGGTCGGATGAATGGTCGTCTACCGTCTAGAGCGCGCGCGTGTGTGTGCGCGAGAGCAAACTAATGGCTGGAAAAGTTGGTGATCGAGGGGCAGAAGGAGGGAGACATGTGAAGATGACAGAAGTCAACCGGCAAAGTCCCCAAGACCCGGGGAGAGATTCATGACGAGCGGAAAGCAATTTCTCGCTGACAGCATCAGTCAAAACCCCGTTCGGATGCTTGATCTTCTTCGCATCCTAATTCTCTCTGTCTCTGTGTGTTTTTTTGTTCGTTCGTTCATTCGTTTGCTCCACTCGCATTTGCGAAGAACATGGAAAAGACATTCCGCCCGAAAAAGGGTCGTCCCCCCACCCCGCTGCTTGCTGGGCCCCGTCATCCGTCAAAGCGTTTGCTCCGAACTCTTGGAGCGCGCTGGCGTGCGTGTGTGTGTAACGCAGGAAGTGCAGGCCTCGAATGCGCCAAAAACCTAAGCGCAGACAAACGGGGAAGCCCAGGGCCCTGAGAGAGGGAGCGTAAGATTTGAATAAGAAAACGAGAAAAGCCTTAAAATGAAAAAAAGGCACATATGCTCGCTGGCTGGCAAGTACATTAGTGGAGAACCGTTTTGGGGTCCGAGACCGTTTCGGTGCCTCTCAAAAATGGAGAACTCTGTTCCGTTCCCGTCGCTGTTCGCTCAAAGACTTGCGTACGCGATCGGCGTACCTCTGCCTCTGTTTTTGGTGGATTGAAAATTGAAAAGTTTGAAGTGCAGCAGCAGCAGCAGCAGTAGGAACATCGTCTGGATAAACGACAAAAAAGTCAACAAAACCCTTCCAGCAAACGCTTCTCTCGGTCGGTCGGTCGGTCGGGTATATGGTGCTGAAGATGGTTGCGTCTTTGCGCCAGTCTCTGGATGGCTTCTTAGCCGAAAAGCTGTGCTGCAACGCTAGTACTAAGCAGCAACAGCAGCAGCAACAGCAGCAGTCCCACGATGCACACGGAACGCCAATGTGCTTGCCGGGAGGTATGCGAACTTATGCGGCAGATCATACACCGAACGCTGTATGGGGGAGGGAGGGCCAGGTGAAGAACGAGAGGAGAGGAAGGTTGAGCTGCTGCGAGGAGAGTGTATTTATCGGGCGCGGGCATCGTGTGTGGTTTGATGGTTGGATTGTTAGCTACCCGTGTTGCTCATCATGTTCCCAATCAGCCGATCACCCTTGGGAGCAAACCAAAGCCTCACGACGACGACCACGACGGCACATTGGATGTTCCTGCTCGCTAGTGTTGGATAGAATTTGGATTATGCTTTGTGAAAATGTTTTATGATCTGTTGGTTGTGTCATTATTATTTCAATCAGATTTAGGAGACTATTGTCCATTTTTTTCAAAATTTAACAAAATAATTCTTTCAACACCACTGAAAACAAAACCTAAGCATTCTTACGGAAATAAATTGAAAATATTTGCAAATTTTAATACTTGCGTAAGTAGCCAAATGCTAGCAGCTAATATTTGTTATAAACTAGCTATGATAATAAAATGAAAAATAGCGAATTGTTTTAAAAGATCCTTCTAAAATCAGTAGAGCATAAAAATAATCTTGATACATTCTAACCTAAAACCATTTTCGATAAATCGAGATAAAAGTGCAGTAAATAAGAATTTAATTGATTATGTTGTGCGAAAATGAATTTTGCTTTCTTTGCTACATCATTATCCGATGTTTTAACATATTTTTACCCTCTTTTATTGTTCCGATTTGCATGATTCAATTCAATATATGAAAAGAAGGTTTTCATTTGACATATTATCGATCTTGAGGGTATTTTGTCCACCAAAACCAAATCGTGGTCGCGCACTGTGTGCAACCTGAAACCTTCTTCCCATCTGAAGCCCTCTGCCTGCCCGCACCAGCACCAGACCCCAAACCCAGTGTTTGTTCCCCAAAAACGCTGGACTCCGAAAAAATCAACATTCATCTCATCTTACCTGCAGCATCAAAAAGCTGCAGCAGCAGCATTCGGCGTCCAAAGAGGAAAAGCAGCAAGATGTCCGATGTCTATCATACCGGAAGAGAGAGAGAGAGTTGAAAGAAGGGGCAAGGGACGTGTTGCTTGCAGCAACCATCCACGGTCCACGGGTGCAAAGTGCATCCTCGCGCGAGAACGCGCGGCAATCCTGCGCTTAATGATGCCCAGAAGCCGCGCCGAAGACCTTCACTCAAAGGCCCGTTGTGCAGAAGGTCGCTGGCGAAATGGATCACGAATCTGCACCAGTACGGTGCAGCATCCAATGCGGTAGCAACAGCAGCAGCAGCAGCAGCAGCAGCAGCAGCAGCAGCATCATCAGCGTCGTCGTCATGGAGGTCGCCCAAGACGCGAGGTCGCGAGAGGTCTTATCGCGCAAACGGCGAGATATCCATCTTGTAAAACAAACTCGTAACGTGCGCTTCCGTCGTCGTCGTCGTCGTCGTTCCGTTGGGCCAACAGACCAGGCTCCCGGATCCGCTCGAACAACGATCGCAATCAAGCAAACGCACACACAAGCACACAGAGACGATCTTGTCGCTCCATCCGTTGCCATCCATTCCGCCCACCATCAAGAGTCGAAACCAAACCAGTTGCATTCATTTCTTTTAGGGAGAGACAGAGAGATAGAGAGAGACGGTAGACAGACGCAACTCCGTGCCAGTTCTTCGACTTCGTCTTCAGCTGACTGCTTGCTTGCTTGCCGGTCTGTTGCCCCCTTCGTGGCTTGATCACCTTGGGCGGAACGACGAATTTGCATTTTTCGGGAGCTGCTCGGCGTGCCCCCTGGCGACCAAGACGACGACGACGACGACGACGGGAGCCGTAAACGGTGTGGCTTGCGGCGTGACAACTGTGTCAACCTCCAACCTTAATGTCCAACGACGTGCTGCTGCTACTGCTGGTTGGCCGGAAAATTGGATCCCAATTCCCTCCTGCCTCCTTCGGTTGCGAATCCAAAAATTAATTTCAATATTTAACTTTCCGCGAGCGAAGCAAGCTTTATTTTGGAGAAGACGAAGCGACGAAGATAAATACAATGTAGCATTTACTTCTGTTACGCCCCGATGATGATGATGATGATGATAATGATGTTTCATTAGCGAGCACCTTGATCTCGCGCACGAGCTTCCTAATGATTAGCTACGCACCTTTGGAGCTCGGAATAAAGAATAGCGCATCAATGTTCGCCGTCGACGAAAAATACACAAACACACACACACACACGACTGAGACAAAGAGAAAGAGTCCAATAAATTCCGTCGTTCCCGGGGAAACCCCGGGTGACATCTCAGGCAGAGGCTGGTTATTCGATAATTCCTCGTGACCCCCGCCTCAAAAAGCTATCTCCATCCCCAAGACACCAACGAGCAAAAGACGCCAAGCGCCACCAAGCAACATCCATCCGAGGACCGGGAAGAAGCCAAAATGGGGAGGTTAAAGGGGTGTGCGCGGGGAGCAACGAATTAAAAACACATGTTCTCCGATAGCAGAAGAAACAGAGTGAAACGATTCATGTTCAATGTCCATTAGCTGGCACCACGAGGCGCAGGCCACGAGAAGACATGTCGCACAAACCAACCAAAAGGAAGGCAGGAGTCTGGAGGTAGGGAAGGCCACCTTGGCCAATGGTGGAACGACACGAACGGCGCGCTTAAGCGCTCACCTCATTTGGCTTAGGTTTATAAATTAAAGATTATCCTTATTATTGCCCGGTTCGCTTTGTTTCACTCGTCCGCCATAGCCATCGGAGTCCACCGTCGTTCGTCTTCTCGCGTTCTTTTTCCCCGACCAGAGAACATCTTCCTCTTCTTCTTCTTGAGCCCCCCCCCCCCCCTCCTGGGTCGTCTGATCGGTTCGAGCATCGAGAATCGTTCTCGCTTTCGTCAGCGACGACTTCGACAACCCAAACCCCAAAGGTAGTCACAAGAGAACTGCTTCTTCTGAATGTTGTCCCCTCAGTGGGGTGGTGGTGGGGGGGGTCCCTACTCAAAATGCAGATCAGATCGAAGTCACACTCTCGGCAGGCCCTCATCATCATCGTCGTCGAGGACGGGTAACGGAGGTAGCAGATGCAGTGCGACCTGCGGCGTTGCTCCTGCGATCGATCGAGAGACGACTTGGACCCCGGGCCAGACCGGCTCATTAAAGGTGTTGAACGATGGTGTGGTGACCAACGCGCGCGGTGTTTACGAGGGAATACGAGCTGCGAAACACTGAGTCAACATTCCGACGGAGTGACCGCGGTGAGCGCGAGAACGTCGCTTTATGGTGCCCCTACCTGCGAGGTGCCTGCGAGCGAAGTGTTAATCTCGCGCTCCAAAAAGGCTCATTATGAACCGTGGGGGGGGGGGGGGGGGGTCGGGTCGGTCGGTTGGAATATTCATCAAAGCATATAAAAACGATTTGAGTGCGCTACTTTGCTAAGTGATCACCTTTTTTTTTCTTTGAGGGAAGGGACGAAATAATGAATACCATTTGGCGTCTCATCGTTTAGTTGATTAAACAGCACGTCTGAGGGCGTCGCATACTGCGATGCGTCAAGGTGAAACGCATTTTTTTGAAAACTCATTGCAGCAGCCTGCGAGTATGGATCGGAAATTGCATTCCTTTCCTTTTTGGCGATGAGATGCATTCATTCGAAACATCAAAACTGAATGCAATTTATTAGCCAACAAATCCCCAAAAAGAATTCTAATTAAATCCGCCATCAAACACACACACACACACACACGTCAACTGACTCTGGTCCCTGAGAGTTGGGAGGTTAATCAAGAAACGGACGTCTCTGACGCGGTCTCTGTGCCACGTTGATAAATTAAGCTTTAAGATCCGCGATTTAAAAACCGATGACTCACCGTCAGGGCCGCCATCGTGAGGACTTCAAACGAACCGCGAAATATTGCATTCCACGATCCAAGCGTTTTGGCCAACTCATCGCGATGACCACACCGCAACAACGCCACCATTCTGAGTAGAAGAGCTGAAGCTGCATTGATGCTTTTGCACCTTTGCTACAACGGAAAAGAAGCAATGCGTGATCTTCTCGCGAGCTCTTCCCGGAGTTCTGTGCTCCCCGAGTCCCCGAGATCACTTACCAGTCGTTCGCGAAATGTGGCACCAACGCGCCACGGAACGGAACGGCCTCCACCAGACGGCGACTCCGGATGCTGCTTCGCTTCCGTTTTTCGAGCGAACGCTCTTCGGTACCTTTTAAGGAATTTCACACATTCACAGGGACCGCTGGACCGGCTGGTCGCTCACCTTGCCTGATGACGTGTGTGTGTGTGCCTACGCAGATCTCTGGGCACTGGGCGCCTCTCGTCACCTGTACCACCTCCGCAGGAAACAGGAGCACAAAGGAGCGCGCGCCTCAACTCGCCGCGCGCTCTCCAGTAAATCCCATAAATCATCGTCCACGGCCGCGTACCGCGGCCCACGCTCGCTGTCGGCCTCACCGCGGCCAATCATATAAAAAGGCTCTGGCCCCGAGGCAGCAAAGCTGAACAGGGCTTTGCAGACCCAAACGCCAAAAGCCGAAATCGGACCGTTTTTGGCAGATTTTTCGTTCGGTTTTACTTCATTAATTGGATCGCGGTTGGATTTTTTGGGCCGGTCCCGTGCGTGGGTTGTCGGTTGGGTTCACGCATCGCGAACGCTCTTGTTTCACTTCACCTTCTTGTCCTCATTGTTCACTCTTGTCCCTCCCCTGCTCTACTCCTCGATCGTTCCCCATTTGTTATATTTGTCATGCCAATAAATTTAAGAAGAAAAAAATCCGGATCGAACCACAACAGAGAGAGAGAGAGAGCACGACGTTGCATCGCTCTTGGAAT
Source organism: Anopheles darlingi (assembly GCF_943734745.1). Classification (NCBI taxonomy): domain Eukaryota; kingdom Metazoa; phylum Arthropoda; class Insecta; order Diptera; family Culicidae; genus Anopheles; species Anopheles darlingi. The sequence continues at coordinate 4,921,433 of NC_064875.1, read as the reverse complement.
GGAAATTATGCTCCGTTCAGCATCGCGTCAGCATAAATTTGAATATTGACTTAACGCACTAGCGATGCAGCATGATCAGCGCGAATGGAGCCGCGACTTATGATGGAGTGTTGCGTGGTGGAGCTGTGGCTTTTAACGCGTCATCGCACACGACGAGAGTGTCTGTATTGACCACCTTCTGCAGTTCTCTCTCTCTCTCTCTCTCTCCTCACCACAACCTGACGCACTTGTACTAAAGACCTTCAAGGAAGATCCTAGACTGCCCTCGCCCGTTGGACGCCTGTGGTTTGACCACAACAGAGCCAGACACCCTAAGACGGTTGTGGCATGTTGTGTTGTGATTCATAATGTTGTCGCGAGATATTATCGGGAGGGGCCGCGGGACTCAACATGGGTGACGCCGTACTCGAGAGACGACTTATCACGCAGTTCTCGCAGTGTGTGTGTGTGTGACCGCAATTTATAGTCCTCGGGACACGGGCTCGGATTGGTTAGTGCACTTCTGCACTCAACAACTCTCGCTCGCTCGCTGCGGTGTGTGCATCGTGAGCATTTGTACTAAAGTCACCCCAAAACCGGGCAAACTTGCAGCAATTAATCAAACGGTAACGGTCTCTGCGCGGCTTATGTTTTCGGGACCGGCTTGATCCCGATAATGCTCGCAAAGCAACCTTCTCTACATGAAACCATACCATTGCTGTCGTCGTCGTCGTCGTCGTCGTCGTGTTGGTCTCTGTGTGTGCGCTTGTTCCTCTACGAGAGATGTGAGATAAGCGTGCGCGCGCGCGCGTGCAAACATCGGTCACATACCGGGATTCCATTCAGGGCGAGCCCTCCGGGAGTGAAGTGAAGGTCCGGAACTATAGTTTCGCGACGAATTTGGAGTCGAGCATGTCCGAAGCACGCCCGGCAAGACTGCTGCGCTCTGAACAATACACTGGACGTCCTTCTTCTCAATACGGAAAAGCAGAGCACAGAGCGATCGATCGATCGATCGACCGCCGGGGTCCAACATTTCACGCCTCTTTTTCACCTCCAAAATTCAGGCCCTTGGTCACAAGGTGTCACCTCATAAAAAAAAGTGAAACTTCGCCTCGCGGCTGTTCGGTTTTCATCCCTAAAAAAAAGAAGAAACGATCGAGGCGTGCGAGCGCGATCCTTGGTCGTTATGCTTCACGCAATCCAATCGCGCGTTCCAGCGGTTGCTCCTGATTTTGGTGACAGAACCAAGAGGGAGCAAAACGAGGAAGGGGCGATTCATTCTCAAAAAAAGAGGAGCGCGTTGTGGTCCAACAGACGGACAGCATCCGATCAAAACATGTTTCCTCGCTCCCTCTCCGGGCGGATCGCGATCGCAACGAAACGGAACGACGACGACGAGGACCACGACGTCCGTAAAGAAATGTAACAAATTTGTTTGTTTATGCAATCGCGACAGTAAAATCCAAGTTTGGTGGCGCACCGAGGACTGCGAAACCACATTTGAAAAGCCTCTGACCGACCGGCAGAGAGACAGAAAGAGAGAGCAAGAGAGATGTGCAGCCCACGGTGGAACTCCCTGGGCGGAAGACAAAAAAAAAACCCCGTTGCCACGATCATCGGTCAGACTGCATGCTGGCAGGAGAGATCGCGTGCATAACTTTGCATTCCTTTTGCCAGTCTCTCGCTGAGCTGTTGTCGTCGTCGGCGGCGTGGTTTCTGCGTGTGCAATCAGCAAAGCGGTGTTGCCGGGGTGTTCTCTGTTGGCCGCAGGACCGTCGTCGCCCGTCGCCCGTCGAGCAGAAACAAACAAAAACAAACGACTTGGAATGGAATTCAAAGCGAAGGAAAATGCATAAAATTGACCGTTTTTGGGAAGCGAACGACGACGACAACGGCGACCACGACGACGACGACGAGGACGTGGACGGACATTTTCGAACTAATTAAAACAAGATTCCTTCGGTGAGTTAGTTGTGGCCGGGCACGGGCGCTCGCGCGCGCGCCCTCACGTCAGTCGCACCACGGTTCCGTGGCGTGTCGATGCGTTTCCGATTGCATTCGAGAACCGAGGCCGAGGCCGAGGTGCTGTATGGGCGTCCCAATGAAATGCTATGTGGATGCTGCGCCTTTTTCCTCTCTTTCTTTCGATCCCTCTCTCTCTCTTTCTCTCTTCTTACGATAAGACAAAAACGGGCGCGAAGGCGGATTGTGCAAATCCCAAAGCCAATCCAGCCAACCAGCCTATTATGGTGTGTCGGTGGCGCATTGGCCGGAGACCGAGAGACCGAGAGACCAAGAGAGAGAGCGAACGAAAGAACCCCCTGTGGTGTCTAATTAGGGCCCCGATACCGGGACCGATATCGGAGTTTTTGATATTAATTGTTTATTAAATTTTAGTTACAATTATTAATGGGTCTCATTAAAAATGCAATCCCGCAAACATTCGCATCATAAATAATAACCTTATTAGGGAAGTGGAATTGGTGGTTAAAGGGGGAGATCATGCTAATGTGTGCACCCGCTCCCCAGCCCCCCGGGGGGGGGGTCGTGGATCATCCATTTTATGCGGGCGCAAATGTTGCAACCAACGAACCGCCCGGTCGGCGCTATCGATTACGGCCGAATTAGTCGGAATGAGTTGTGTATGTGTGTGTGGCAAGCATTTTTCGGTGTAAAATCGGGTATAATATGAAGAGAAAGGGAACAACTATTTATGTTTTTGGTGGTCGTTTGGTTAAGTAGGTTGTTAAATGAGTTTGCTCGATTTATTTACTTTTGCACAATTGCTTACCTTTCGATTTGGTTTACGATGGTGTAATATTCGAACAAATGAAAGCAAGAGTGCAAAAGCAAATCGAAAAAAACAATGCAAAAGTCTAGAGGGATCAATAAGTCGATGGGGTATTTCGATTTTGACAAAACATTTCAAAGTAATTATGTCATTGTAACATAATTCATTACATGTTTCAACACTTATTGTCTTTGCTTATTCCATAATTATCGAATTTTCTCCATTTATTTTTTCCCAGTTCATTCTCACTATTCCATTTCTTGATTAAATTTGCTACTTTTCATCTTTATATCATTTGTTTCAGTTTTTCATAAGCTGTTACATTGTTTTATGGTCTTCTTATGCACTTTTGTAATTCTTTCTTTTCTTTTCATGATATTTCGACCTCTTACGTTATTTTTTTATGTAGACTGATAAGTTATTCAATATTTCTCCCTTTTTTCTCTCTCATTTCTATTAACGATCTAACCTCTCATGTTTCTTCTGGAATAGCGTAGTAGCTAGAGTTTTAATAGCAACTAGACTGCCTACATAATGTACCGTTCAGCAAGAATATCACTCAGCTAGCCCTACGAGAGGCCACCACACGCTTACAACGTGGTTCTGCATCCCTTCGGGACCCCCTCATCAACCATCCCAAAAACCCGTGGTTGCGGCCCATACAAGAGAGAGAGACACAGAAGATAATTACAATAATTGCAATTATTCTCTCTGTTCTCCATGCCGTTTGCCATCCCGTTCCGTGTCGTCCCGTCCACACACACACACGACGTCAGGTCAACGTCGATGTTGGCCTGCTGGGACGCACGAAAGCATCACGAACCATGGCCACCACCACCAGACGCCAACAAACTCCCCACACCGTCGCGTCGCGTGTGTGTGTCGCGTCGCGAAACATGCGTTGTTCCACCACAATCCGGCCAACCACCCGACCCGACCCGGCCGGTCCCGAAACAGGGCATGTAATTTTTTTTTCTCTCTCCTTTTCCTTCTTCTCCTTTTACCCTTTCCCCCTTTTTTCCACTCTCGTTTCTCTTCGATTCGCGATCACGGCCGTCGCGATCTGCACCGTTGCACGTGTGGGCGTGTATGTTGTTGTTGCGATTCCCGACCCGGACCCGGGACCAGGACCGGAGACGCGCGTTCCGACGGCCGGTTCCGTTTTGTACGCCGGGCCAGCTCTCCGTACGCTTGACGATCGTTCGTTCCGCCGTTCATTTATTCGTTTATTCGTTTGAATAAATTAATGCCTTCAAATCGATTCTCGCCGTGGATCCGCATGGGAGGATCGCGTGCGTGCGTGCGTGCGTGTGTGTGTGTGTTTGCGGGGACCGCGTGACGCCCACAACGCGTCAGCAACCCTGACTCGTCGTCGTGGCCGGTTCGTGCAGCAACCATTTCGCCGTTTTTTTCTTTCGTTTTCTGATGCAGCTCACCATTGGACTGCCATTCTGTGGGCTTCGTCATCGCCGTTGTTGGTGTTGTTGTCTGCTGATTTGATTTGCTGTCTGCGATCCGAGAGTCCATGGACAACATCAAAAGAAAACGCATCGTTCCCTTCCGAGCGAAACGGCATTCCAAAAATATTCTACATACAAAATACACTCTGCGGCCACTGCGTCTAGACCAAAGTCTGCTCTACGGAGACCCTCCATAGCAGGAAACGCAGAGCGGTCCGCTAACCGCTAGAAGAAGGTCCCTCTGCAAGCCTAAAACAACATTTACACAACAGTCGGCAGCCGCCGCTGGTTCCCGGGATCGACACCGGATGCAACCGGCCCGGAACCTGGCCCGGCCAGGAATTGTAAGACGAGAACCACTGTACAAACAACGACTCCAGTGCAGCGAGTTCTTCGTTTGCGAGTCAATATTTTGGAGGCTTTATGGAAAGTTGTGAAGGATTTATGACGTACGGGCGATTAGACCCGAATGTTCCGGTTGACTTAAGCAGCAAGTTCCCAAAATTAGTCTTCTCTGTCTAAGCCGCCACATAACGCGCGCATCACTCCTCCAATTGACTTTGCCACCTTCGTCGTCGTCGTCGTCGTCGTCGTCGTCGTCGTCGTCATTCGCTTCGCCGATCACTCATCGTTTCTCTATTAACCAGCCATCATGGAAAGGGTCTCCAGGGCTAATGGTTCTCTGGGAATCGGTTTTGGGGGTAGGGGGGACCCTAAAACCAGACCCCTTTTGCTGGACAAATTTCTCATGCGTCGACACAAATGACACACCAGCATCTTCGTCTTCGTCGAGCGCACAGCAGAGATGCAGCATTTCCTTTCACATGAAACAATTAGTTGGTTTGGTTTGGCTTGGCCAGGGGGACGAGGCGTGCTTCTGGCTCGTCGTCTTCTTAAGCAGTCGTTCCGTTAATCTTCCATCTGCCCTTCCCCCGCCCACCGAGAAGAATCCATAAGTGATTTTCCATTCGACAAGTCACAACACACCCCCCCGGGGAAGCGGGAAAGGGAGTTGTATGTTTTCTTGTCTGGTTCTGTCGCTGTCTGTGCGACGATCACACGACGACGACGACGACGATCACCACACATGCACACGACAGACTTTCGATCGTACTGGACCGGAGCCCTGCTCGGATCGACAAGGACCACGCTGTGCTGCTGCTGCTGCTGCTGCTGTTGGATATACCGCAGGAAAGGGTCCAGAACCAGCACGAGGTTCGCATGATAGGTTCGTGGTTCGAGGTTCGCGGGATATATTATGCAGACGACGACGACGACGTGCGGCATCGACGGTATTGCTGCAGTACAGTCGAGAGACCCCCGGGAGGGCCACGGGGTGCGACCGAGTCCATATAACAAGAACCATATGTGGTCGCGCTCCCTGCCCTGTTGTCTTTCCATTCTTCCACCGCACCGGGTCGCCTTTTCCTATCTGGTGGCGGTAGATAGGATAGGCGACCATTCTACTACGCCCCGAAAACCCATAAACGCCCAAGAGACTTCACTCGGCCACTCGCACGCACCACTTGGAAGTCCACACTTGGCTGAAGCAAATGAAACAGACTCATCGGAAAAATAAAACAGAGAGAGAGAGGGACAGAAGAGTGCAGATGGGACAACGATGGACGCCTCGAGGCTTGTTGTTGGTCACCAACACGAGAAAGAGAGAGAGTGGAACCACTCACCGAAAAATTATCTACGAAAAAGTCACGTTTTATTGGTTTTCAGACAGACCTTTCAGAGGTCCCCGGAAGGGAAGTCGCGATAAAGAGGAATAGAGGAACAGAGATCGGAGGAGGAAGGACGGAGGAGAGGCACTTCTCGGAGGCACTTGAAGTCGGAGCGACCGTCGAGCGACCTTCTTCTGAAGAGGGTCCGAGGTGGCGGTGTATGGCTCTAGGCTAAGGCCATAAGGCAAGAAGTGTGTCCAGTGTGGACGATTGTAGGGCCCATAACCTAACCTAACCGTATGGTTCTACACGCCTGCCTGTACATGTGTGTGTGTGTGTGTGTGTCGAGAACGAAAATATTATCAAATGTCAATACATCAAACAAGCATTAAAGGCCACAAGTAGCAGTAGGACGTAGCCCGAGGTCCGAGCGGGCCCTTCCTGCCACCATCGCTGGTGGTCCTGCGCCGCGAGCTGTTGATTGTCACACACGCTACAACAAATGGATCGCTCGTCGTCGTAAGATTAGAGAATTGTGGTTCTTATCGGCGGGGATAAACATTCCATTCGGTCGCCCAGCTCGAAGCTCGCTCCCAAATGTCAAACAACGGCTACGGACCTCGAGAATCATCTTCCCGTGGAGTGTGTTGTACGTCACTTAGTCACGCACCGGACTCGAGGCACGATAAGGCCCAGGATGCACACGGTACCCGGCCGATAAGGATCCAGTCCTCCAGTCCTTTTGCAACAGATGTCGTACCGAAGCATCGTCATCAACAAAATCAACATCATCGGCGAGAAGTGCTCCATAGTCGGCCGGGTAATGGAAGCAAAACGCCTTCTTCCCGACTTTATTGCCCTGGAGCGCAAATTTCGTCCACCAGCAGCAGCAACAGCAGCAGTAGGCTGCTGCATTGGATATTGTTTTACAGCCTTCCGCTGGTGCTTCCTTCGTCTTCTCCCCGCCGTTACCTTTACCTTGGAATGATTTTATTGCCCACTTTTGCCAGCAAACATCTTCATTCATCGCGCCGTAGCCCTGGTGCGAACCGTGGCGTGAATCATTCCAAATGTTCCACCGGGGATCAATTAAACCTGATCGATTTATGTAACCTATCCACCGCCGGTGGTGCTGGTGGTGCACCGACCGAACCGAACCGAACAAGAATGTAAAACATTCTCCGTTGGTGTCGGGACCGACACGGTGGCGGTGAGAGGTCATGTGTGGTGCACGTCGTCCGGGTGATGGTGGTGCTGGTATTTTCTTGGTAAACGGGACCGAACCCGGGGGGGGGTTTTGCACCTGTTCCGGGGTTTCGCCATTGGTTCGCCTTTTAACTACCTGACCATTAACGCGCAAACTGGTACGGACGTGCACGATCATGTGGCCAAAAGTTGGGTAAAAACGGCGCCAAAGTATGTTGTGACGATTTGATGGATAATTTATTCGATTGTTTGTTGGTCTAGACTGGCTCATAACTTTTCCTCGAAGGTTATCTACTTGAGAAGTGGAAAGAAAGAATTGATATTAGTTAATTTGATAAGGTATAGGTCACTTATGGCTTTTTAAACAGTAATATAGACACTACGATGATTGAACAAATATCTAGTTGCTTGCCTAGAGAATAGGCTAATGATACGTCTAGACAGAATTGTTGCATTGTATTCAAAGCATTCTTATTATAGCTAAACACTCCTAAAGTGCCTACATCATGGGATTGCCTATAAATGCATTAAACTAGCAATAGCTTTAGTTCGCTAATTTGGAAATGAACTTAAAAATATAATAAATACATCCATTTGACAACATCTAAGCCACCGTTGGTTGCAATATTCTCTTCTAGTCCTCGAATTTTGACCATCAATATGTACCACTGTCTCGACACTAGCCTGCCCTGGCTCTAAAGGTGCGAAATGACCTGGTCCTCGCCAGGAGGGGGTGGCATCACCCGGGAGGAGTCTATTCCTTGACGGCATGGCACATGAAGGATTGAGCCAATCCTCATTTCCACATTTCCACATTGTGCTCTCGCGTTCTAGGCGAACGCTTCCATTCGCTGCAGTGCAACGGGGTGACGGTGGCATCTCAATCCCCGCGTCATTCCTCGCGTTGGCAGGTTGATTATTGATTTTACACCCTGGCCTGAAGAGCGAAAGCGAGCGAAAGCGGCCGTCCTCACTCGTCCTTTTGGCCACTCTTTTCTACTCATTCCATACCATTCACAGCCTCCTCCTCCTCCTCCTACGGTGGGTTCTGCGCATTCAGTCACATCAAGCAATCAAAGAGCTCCGTTGCGAAGCGCTGGTCCGCTTTACGATGGTCCTGGGAATCGATGCCGGGGGTTCGTTCTGGTGCACGAACGGATTTTCCATCGAAGCCACATTTTACGATCTTCGGCTTCAGCTGGGGCTTGACGCCTGCGAAGCTCTGTTCGGGCTCTCCGGACCACCGGATGTGCTCGCTCTGTTTCTAATGGCACTTCGAGTGTATTGCATGTGTGTGTTTGTGTGTGAAGTGTTTTTCTTTCCGGAATAAAGGGGTGTCCTTCTCAAGAGGTCTCACCCCCCGCACATATCATTTGAATTAACAAGAATCCACTCTACCATTGCGCTTACTTGCGAGATGATAAGCCGCCAACGGAACGTCTTAACGGACGAACGTCCGTAAAGTGGTAGAATCCTCTATACTCAACTGCGCTCGATAAATAGCTTCGTATTGCTGCTGCTGCTACCACTGCTGCTGCTTGTTAATTGTTCTCCCATGTTTTTCCTTGTTTTCCCGAGAATCACCCAGACACACGCACGAACACAACCACTTTTGTGTGGGAAAAACCTCCCCGAAAATAGCATCCAACAGCAACGAGCACGCATCGGCAACTTCCTTCGCATAAGTGGCTTTTCCAAACTCTCCTCAGCTTTCCACACACACTCCCGTAGTCACTTCCTTCTTCTCCGCCCGTTGAACGGAACACAGAACCGGATCTGAAAAATTAATTTTCTTCATTTAATATCCGACAGCAGCGGCGTTCTGGCGTGTTGCGTCATGTTCTGTTATGTCGCTCTGACGTCGTGTGTGTGTGTGTCTCATGTTTTGCTGGTTCATCGTTTTCCGAATGATGTTTTCCCCGAATTTCCCCGCCCACCCCACAATCGGTTCCATCGGGGAGCATCGTTGTTATTATTTTAGTGAGAAATTATCATATCTATCGATTGATCTTTTGTCAGTAGCATGTCCTATCTAGAAGGATTCTTGAAGACCCTAAAGCAGAACTCTGGGCCTGTGAGCAGGTTTTTGGGAAAGCATTAAATCCCCGAAAATCAAATCCCAGTAAAGTGGAGTTTTCGCACACGAAAATTGAAAACATCACCTCAAGACCAAAACTTCCTGGATACCTCCTGGAGGCACAGAATCCTTGGTAACATCAAGCACGACCCGACGACCTGCGCCACAGTAACAGAATTTTATTGAATTTCCTCGTCCACGTTTTTCCCCCAATACGATCGTCTTCCTAGAATTAAGCTTTCGGTGCCGGAGACCCGCGAGTCCCGCAGTACGATTAGCTCCTTTGGTCCATCTTCAAAGCTTCTCCAACAAAAAGGGGGAAACGCGAGCGGTGCAAGTGGCCACTACTGGCCCGGGATGGGGGTCTCTACTGTTTGTTTAGCTTTGAAGCAGCCTCCTGACACGATGAAGAGAGGGAGAGAGAGAGAGAGGGAGAGAGGAAACGCGGCCACGAGGTGCTTCAGTACGCGGCAGCCATTACAAACATCCCCAAACCGACAGAACCATCCGCCATCGTGCGCGTATTGGAAGGCTCTGTCTCTCTCGCTGGAAGCCAAGTCAAGTGAGGCTTGTGTACCTCGAGTGGTGCTCACCATCGCCACTTGAGCCTTCCCCCGGGGAGGACGTAAGGCTCTGGTGCGCTGGCCCAGTGGACACATTCGGTCACATCTGCCGAGCCCCGGGGAGGTGCTGGTGAAGGAATTATATCAAGTACCCGGTCCTCTGCAATGGCCGCAAACTGGACCTGGACCCGGCAAGGTTCCGTTCTGGAGGATGGAGAACTGGAGAGGCCTGGGCCGAGTGGGCTTTGAAGCTCTCGCCAGCGTCCGCTCGAGTTGTAATGTACGTGCTCGAGCATTAATCGTGGCCATGCCACGCCGCGTAACGTTCCGTTAGCCGTTCGATGTACCGAGTGCCCGAGCTGATGTGGTGATCGTTTCGGCAGATTTCTTCGGAACTCCGTTGGGACCGTTGACCCGAACGCGCGAACACATGGTAGGCCCGTTGTTTAGAGGGGTAGGCCGTGTCGAAGGTCCAAGATGGCGTGGCAAATTTCTGACGCAAGAAAAAAACGCGAAATAAAACCAGGAATATGATTGCCCCGAAATCTCATTTGCCCAGTCGTGGACTCCGGTTTGGGGGGGAGGGGGTATTAAAATATCATCTCGCACCTCGCAGGCGTAATATTATCATTTTATCTGCTGCAGAAATGGAAATTCCTTACGCAACGCAACGGTGGGAAGCAGATAATAACCCAATAAGCGGGCGGGTGGCGGGGCTCGCGAAAATGAAAATCGTAGTCGTACGTACGGCCGTGGCCAAGACTTTCGAAGACTTTTTCGACGATAATTTTGTGGCACACCTTCACCACCACACCGTGGGCACCGTCGTGGGCGTCGTCCTTTGGTGCGTTGCGTTCGTAAAATGTACAATTTAATTTCCCATCCAACCGGTGCGCGCGCGATCATTTCCAGCCAGCCCTCAGGCCAGGGCCAGGGCCTCCAGTGCCCCGTGACGCTAACAGCGCGCGAGAAAGTGCTTTTTTCCCGGCCCCGGCCGGGGAGGTAGCCGGAATGTGTTTTGCCGCCTCATTTCCCGGGGAAATGTAATGCATCGGATGTGAAGTACAAAAGTGAAGTGTGCGCGCGCGAGCAGTTCCACGTTGGTCGACGCTGTTGTCAACGCACACGGACGGGGACGGGACGGGACGCACCATTTGCGAGTCTATTTTTAACTCGCGGAAAATGCGATCCTCCTTCCAAGGAGCGATCCTTCGCTGGCGGCAGTCCTAAGGAATGCGGAGTCTTCAGGAGCACAGTTCTTTCGATTTTGTTCTGTTTTAGCGTAAGCTTTCACTGTTCCAAGCACCGCATCACGACACACACGCAGGGAGTGCCACGGAGAAGCCTAATTTTGATTTAAAAACTTTTATTTTTCCAACGAAACAGCACAGAGTCTGCGTTTTTTCGCGATGCTTGTGTGTGTGTCTGTGTGTTGGCCATATTTGCTCGAAAGTTAGTACGTGGCAGCCCGGGCAGCCCAATTGTGCCTCCGTTTTCTTTTTTTGAGGCTGCACTGCCGCTATATGTTTGGATTAACTTTTTCCTGCTTCCGCCCGTAGCAAGGTCACGTAAGTTTGAAGGACGCCAATCAGGTAGCTCATCAAGGAGCGACGGAGTGGCATCAACAGCAGCAGCGCCAAGAAGGGAAGAGAGCAGATTATGTTGTTTCCGTTAACGAGCTATCGTAACGGAGCAGTTCCACAACAGCACAACTGGGGCGGGGTTTTACCGGAATCAAACTCCACCGCTAGGGAGAAGAAGGAGCTTGCTGGTTGATGGTTCAAGTGGTGTGTGTGTGTAGCGCAGATAACTTTTTTCGGCGTGGAGCGACGTGAGTGATGTACCATCAAGGGACCTAAAATCGGAGCAGAAGAAGCAAAAGGGCCTCTAACGACTCTCCGTCGGTGAGTTGGTTTTTTGGTAAGGAGCTTCCTTTGCGAGACGTAAGCGAACAGTCAAGGTCATTGAAAGGACCTCTTGGAACCGACCGAAAGTCCGATTTCCAATCTAGTTTACTTCCGATTCGCCATTTTACCGGACTAGAAAAGAGAAAACCGAGAACCGGTTCTGAGGGGACATTCGTGGAGTTCCTGCTGGTCCCACAATCTGGCTGGTTTTGCTGGTGTCTCCCAGCAAAACCAGCCAGATGTGTGTGTGGTATTGGTGTGTAGAGAACAAAAAAAAAATTCGTTCAAAGAAAAGTAGAGATTTCCGGTGAAAAACGGTTCGGGTTTCGGGTGGAGGAAAAATCGAAACAAAGCCGCCACCGCCGCCTACTTGGCCTCTCTCTCCCCGTGGGCAACGGAATCCTTTTTCTGGAGCGGGGGGAAAAGGAAAGAAAAATGATCCTAATCTGGGCCCGTTTCGATCGGTTCAATCAGCATTTTATCGTCCATGCGGGGTGGCTTCCGAGGCGTCTCGGAAGTTCCCGGAAGCCCAGTCCAGTCCAGTTCAGTCCCTCAACTTCAGTTTTATGGCGGCAAACCCCGGCAAGCCGTTGTGTTGTGGCCGAGGCTTCTGTGCATGGCATCGAAAGTTATGACTTTCTTGGCCTGCTACCTTTTGGGCCCAAGGCGGTAAAGGTCTGGCCCGGTCCGGGTATCCTCTTGGTTGGGTTGGTCGCTGCTACTGCTGCTGCTGCTTCGTCACGATTAACACCTCGTCCGCTGGTCCGGTCCATCAGGTCTGTTGGTTGGATCGATCGATTGGCCGGAAACGTCCAACCAGCGGTGGAGTTGGCGTGCAAAGCCGGGAGGAGGGAGGCTTGAGTTTGATTTTGCCAACCGGAAATCGAATTTCACATTCAAATCCAATTTCTTTCACCTTTTCGTATGCCTGCCTCGTTGCCTCGTTGCCTTTGGCGGGCTTTTCCTCCCCCCAAAAAAAAAAGCAAGTGGATGGAAAAATTTTGGGGCCAAAAAGCAGAAACTCCTTCACTCCTCGCATGGGCGGGGAGATCCGGATCCGGATACCTTGAGATACCTTCCCCGGGCTCCTTGGGCCTTGTACGGTAATCACACGATTGAGCAGTTTTAGCTTAGCTCCTTCCTTGGTTCCGGAGGTTCCTCCCTTTGCGTCTTGAACCTGCAGTCTTGATGATTATTGGACCGAAGGTGAACAAACCGCCCAAATCGTTAGGGGGGCCGAAGGAGGCTAATCTCGTTCCGAGCGAGCCTTTCATGGGACCGGATTTGGGGCATTTCCTTCTTTGTATTTCTCCCCCGGCTCGGTAAGGTTACTACAAAACCATTCCGCCAGGATCCGAATGTGACTTCTGTGCAATGGTATAGAAGGTAAAACAGAACTGCTGGACTCGAGTATTCTTATGGACTTACATAAGGCCCAGGCCTCGTCCCTTGATTGACTTCAAAATCAAAACCGGAAGCTATTGCTGACACACCCGGGGTTCTGCACGAAAAATTGCAAAGCATCGTCGCACCCTGGCACGAACCATTTGACACAATTTGCACTACCCTGCCCTCGGTCCGGTCGGGTGTACACCTGCGGGGTGTCCTGAATGCCTCAAGGGCACTTGGTGACAGCTAAAGCCCCCTACGAAGAAGTCACTTTCTCCCACTCACTCACAAACCGGGAGCCAGAAGGCAGATTCTGCTGGAGAGTGACACAGAAAAGGGCAAAAATCGATTTCTAACTCGATGCTCGATGTGGCGCGTCGTTGAAGCCGTTGCGCCCGACCTGCCTATAGCTGTTTCACATTCGATGTTAAGGGGGAAAAGGAGGAGGTTATCTAATGTTATCGCAAGAAGAATACATCATCAACAGAGCAAACAGCAATCATTCGATGGCGATATTGACGTATTCTGTCGAAGATGTTTTCAGAAGATGTGCTTCACGAATTCATCGAAAAACTTGACGTCAAAATGGATCCAAATTAACAAAGTCTTGTTGTAGCAAAGGATCGGGTGCGTTTATGGTAAAAGGTTGGGCGATTGTGCCCTCACCAGCACCAGAGCACCACAGAGGCGCTTCGCCTACTTCGATCATTTACATTTCACTCGAGCGCTATCGAGCCTTGCAGCAATCCAAAATGCGGCGCGTTAAAGCAGGCGGCAACGATCTGCTAAAAGGGGCTCCCGTTAAACGTCATCCACGTCATCGTTTTGCGCCAAGAAATGTTGTGCTGCTTGCTGCTGCTGCTCGCTGCTGCTGCTATCCATGCTATCCCGGCTTCCGACAATCGTTTGCGACATAATGCGCTTCCCGCAAAACAATTTGCAATATTGCACACTCACACACACATACACACACCGACGGTGCGGCGGCCTCAATGTTGTGCCAACGGACGCCCGAGTAACGCCACTAACGCGGAGGCGACACAGGACAGGGACACAAAAAGTATAAAACGAAATGGCCATACGGATGCACCATTCGCTCACGTTCGCTCACTGCAATCAGTTCTGGTGCAATAAACGGAAGTAACAAGCCAGACACTAGCCTCCCTGGATCGTGGACGAAATGGGACGATGATGTTGGGGCAGAACAATGCGCAACAATATGCTCCAAGTGTGTCCCAAGGCGTGGGGGGAGCGGCGCACTGCAGACGCAGATGCAATTGCACTTCACGTTCCCATGGAGAAGTCCTTTCAAGAAGGAGACAAAAGTTGTCTTCGTACTTTCGCGAAGACGCTACCGGAGGGCGGCGACGACGAAATCAAGAAAATAAATGAAATATCAAAAAATCGAAACTCAAATTTGCATCCCTCTGTTTACGTTCCCGCCCTCCCCGGTTGGTGCGTCTTGTTGTGGCTGACTTGGTAGCCGTGTATCCGCTTTGTATCTTCACCACTAACCGATTTCTTTCTCTCTCTCTTTCTCTCTTCCATTAGGTAAGTCACCAAGTCTTCCGACGGATAATCCTGGCCCGGGGATCCGAACGGACCTTGTTCGCGTTCGCGCTGCTGCTGCTGCTGCTGCTGCTCTGGCTCGAAACTTCCGGTGGTCCGCCAGCTAAGACAACACCAGCGCCCGCTGGAAAAAAAAAGAAAAAAAGCACTCCTCCTGCCCGAAGGTTTCCGGTTCGATGAAAACAGCGAAATAAGCGTCATAAGGGATAAACAGCGCGAACGTGATTAGGAAGCAGAAATCGTCCCCTTCAGCCTCGCGTGGGAATCGCGTGGGAATCCTGGTGAGAAGTTAACCGGAACGTCAACGGAACAAGGCGAGAGACCAGATCATCACCTCTTGTTTTTCCTCCCGGGGGCCCTCCGGGTTCTGCTCGCTGGTGTTGCCTGGTGTTTCAGCCACCGCTCGGCCCTTTTCTACTGTCCTGTTTATGATTTGAATGGCGTGTCACGAATTGATCGCACCTCGGCAGAAGGTCGGAAATGCAAGTAAATGGCCCCCCTTTGCGGCCCCGACACCATATTGCGCACGACAAGACAGACGACGAGTGTTAGCCAAGGTCAGTCGAAGGATTGTGGGCAAGGAAACTGTTTGGGGAAGTAAAAAAAAACAAAAGGGAAATACAAAACCCCAATCCTTACCGACGTTGACGTCAATGACCTGGTCTGGGTCATAAAAAAAGGGAAAAGGGAAACTTTCGCTTGGAAACGAAATTAAAACAATATTGATAGCCGGGCCACCGGACACCGGAGAAGTTCACGCTTGGCTGCTGCTGGTGGAAATGGCAATTGGAAATGAATGAAAATTCGATGCCTTCAAACGAGAAAAACTCGTTGCCTAAAGGTGAAGGATAAGAAACAAAACGAACGAACGAAGCTGGAGACAATTGTCGTCGCACGAAGTCGAACTGCGCTGCTCAAACTCAAACAAACGCCAGTCTGCGAGACGTAAAAGTGAAGACGCAAGCGACCATCGGAGACGCCATCGCGGAGTGCGGATCGGGGACGCAGAAATTTGAATTCTTTCCGAAGCAAACAAGAGATTCCCATCTGTTACCAAACTTCCTTCCCACTACTCCACCCGGCGAAAGAGTCAAGATGCGCCAGGTGAAATAGCATTTTCCATTTCCATCATCGGGTGAGAAAGATCGATTCCGTTGCTGCGTTGATATGTTGATGTTGCTGTCGAAACGGGCGGGATGAAAATGAAATGAAAACTGTCGCAAATCGAGATAAAAAAAAAATACCGTCTGGCCTGTCTGGTCTGGAGAGTGGAGTTTCTGGAGTTTCAAATTTAAACTTTTGCTCCGTCGAGCACCGTCTCGAGCGAGCAATCTAAGATCTTAAGAGAAGCGCGTCTTAATGCCGGGACGTCGAGTGTCTCTATTTAACTTTCACTAACCTGGGGAAAGGGGGGAGTGGAAAACGGGGTTTAATCAGCAGGAGGGAAATTCCCCGTGAAACTCCCTTCCCTCTTCCCTTTTCCTTTAATTTGATTATCCTTCTCCTGCGCTGCGCGTATAATACACTCGCCAGTCACTCGTGTAATCACCGCATTTGCGATGCACCAACGATGACGATGAATTCTCAACACTCGTCGCGAGAGAGTATGAGTTACAACTTATGTGTGGCCCAGGGAACCGCGGTGGCGGTGGTGAAAGGGGGAAGGGGGTTTACAGTTGTCTAAATCCTATTTAGGGCGAAGGATTGCGAGCTAAGGCGAGAGGCAAATCCGCTTACCGCGAGGGCCCACTGGCAATCCGGTCTCATCCGTCCTCTCACAATGCGCCTCACAAGCGCCTCACACACTCACATACAGCACATTACATTACCCGGGACAGCGTTCCTCCTCGTCTGGGTTTGTGAGCATCCAAGCATGCCGATGGCATGCTGCGATCAAAACAAAAGACGAAACAGAGAGACAGGGAGGTAGAGAGCGACGAGGTGCGGCTAAGCTGTCAAATCTTAACTGACGCAACTCTTACGTCGTCCCTTTTTTGTTGGGGAAAGGGCCAACCGGTTTCTGTTTTTCCTTTGAACGTAGAACGAAAGATAGAAACAAGAGAAAAAAAAACGACGACGACAAACCGTGGCCTCGAGTTCTCCCCTCTTAAGGATCTGGCTTTGCTGGAAGGCTTTGCTCGTATGTGTGCTCGCCACCAGCCTTGTCCCTATGTGAAAAGTGCAATCGTCAGGGCAAAATCAATCCATAAAGCGCCATCCCCCCATTAGGAGCGATCGAAGACGAAGAAGCTCGACAGTTGGTGCTGCCGCTGGTGCTGCGTCAGCCTTGTGTGTGTGTGTGTGTGCCGCTGGTACCAAGGTTGCCCTTGGAAATCAAAATCGAATTCATATCCGAGCCGAGTTTCGCCATCAAAAGGCCTCAATAATGGGGGGAGAGGTGGGGGAGGGGGTGCATATGCTAAAACATAATCGAATTTTCTCTCCTTGTACCGTTAATACCGAACCATGGTTCGAGAGCTCAAGACACACACACACACACACGCTGCTCGAACGATACCAAACTACCGGCTAATCTAATGCATGGAAATCGAATCTCGGTGACATCGGGGAAGGGGGAGCGAGTGGTGGAGTGGTGCTTAAGGCAGGGCAGGGCAGGGCAGCCGTTTTTCTCGTTGCTCTACGTTGCTACCGTGCTGTTCCGGTGGTTGCGAAAGCGAAAGCGTCTCCTTTGACATCGTTTTTGGGACATCCTTGCTAAGGACTTGGAGAAGATACAGGGAGGTTTTCCCGGACTTTTCCGATTTGCTTACGAGCGTCAAAATGAGGTACATGGTGGGCAGTGGAGTGTTGGCATGGACTCGGTGCTCGGTGTGTCCAACGACGCAACGTTCATCAGGAAGTAGACTTGAGGAAAACTTCACTCCTGCGTCACCTTCTCCCGGAGTGTCCCGTTCCGTTCAATGGCATGTAAAGGACATAACTTGTCGCAAGGGAATGCTGGCGATGCCCGGAGGGGCGACGTGTGCACCAGACCGCGCAAACCCTAGATGAAGGAACGTGTCTACGTGAAGGAACACGAAAAATGAAAACTTTTCCACCACGCTCCCGGTGGTTGGTCTTTGGTCCTTACGCAAAACGGATCCTGCTGCTGCTGCTTCTGCGGGTTGGGTTTGGATTTATGCAGTTTAACACTTGCCTCGGATTCGCGCCTGCCGAGACGACGGTCGCCGTTGGCCGTCCGTTCGTGGCTGACGAGCCCGGAAAATCCCTTTCCGCCTTTTTCTCGGGCCTGGAACTCGTCAAAACCCCTTATTAAGAATCTATCCGAGAAGGGTGGTGGGAGCAAAGGTGGTGTGGGGGATGGGAGATGCCCCAAACAGCCTCATTGTTTCGTCGCTTCACTCTCCCCCCCGGATTAGGGGCCTCCTCGTCTCAATCGGCCCGAAATTCAATCCTGGCGGCCTTTGCGGAAGTTCTCTCGTTCCGGACAGAGGGCGCCAGGGCAGGGACAGGGCAGGGCAGGGCTTTTCGTCCTTTTTTCGTCCTGTGACCGTGTGTCTGTGTGTCTGTGTGTGTGTGTGTGCGTGCGGAAAGTCAAGTGAAAGACGAACAACCCATATTACTGGCCCCCGAGGGGGAGAGGAAAGAGAGAGGAAAGAGAGAGAAAGAGAGAGAGAAGAGAGCGGGTGTGAGCGAGAGTGCGACGGCGTCGCACGGGGAGAACCGGAATCAAATTCGCTCGGGCGAAAAATGGATTCTGTGATTCCGACAATTTTCCCTCCCCGACTCTGTGTGTGTGCGTGAAGGAAAACTGTGATTTTTCACCCTTGAAACAAACGGAGCGCCGGAGCGAATGGTGCACAACAAGCGAGTGTCGCAATCAGGTGGCGAAAAACCCCTGGCGGGGAAAATCGTTCATCGCTCTTCGCCTTCGCGGCGGCGAGAGCGGCGAAAGGATTTTTCTCAGATTTTCCACGCTGCTTCGTATGTGTGCGTGTGTGTGCGTGTGCGGACCGCAGGGATTTTCCAAGACGAGCGAAATCCGAACGCGAACCCGAAGCGACGACCGAAATAGGGTGACCAGACGACAACCGAAGCTCGAACTCCACGAAGGCCGTGCTCGTGCTGCGCTCTCGTTGTTTTCGCTCGGGGATCGTGCACCTCACTTGCACACGTACTCGCAGCTGGTGCTCGCTCGCTCACACTTATGCTGGAGCGAAGAGTATACGTTGCCACCGGAGCGAGAGTGCGAGAGAGTTTCTGCACTGAAACGAAGAGAAGAGAAGGCTTATGCTCTCTCTCTCGCGCACCCTGACCGAATCGCCACCGAATCGAGGGTTTCATTCATGCTCCGGTTTGTGCTCGCTCTCAAAAATTCCGAGAACGTGGTGCCGAGCGGTCGTGCTGCGTGTTCGTGTGCGCGGTTGTTCCCGTGTCCGTACAGAAATCCTGCACTCCAGATATATCCCATTCAATAACTGTTTGGTTCACCGGAGGACGAAACCTCCTCCTTGGTTGGTGGACGCGATTAACGACGGTTTTCTTCTCCAGTAGTGCTCCGTGACGCGTGTCCAATTTGCCAATTTGCGAAAAAGTCCGGCAGTGAATCCCGCGAATCCGCGCTCTGTGATCCGTGCGTGCGTGAGTGAGAGTTCTACAAAAAAGAAGATACAAACAAACGGTTTTAAGGTTCACAACAGAAAGCGGGTGCCAACAGAGAGGCCTGCAGCAGCCGTCGTTTTACCTGATGGTTTCGAAATCTGTGGTAAGGTGATAGCAGCCCGGCTGTTTACCGATAATCGCAGTTGGCGCTGCGATGTGTGTGATTTTTGATTCTTTGGTTATCATCTCGTGCTGAAACAACTCAAGCGTGCGGCGGCAACGCGCTCGTGGTCACTATCATCACCAGCGCCCAGATCAAAGTGTGCTGCGGCGTGTGTGTGTGTGGAAACGCTTGTTCACTTTGGAAGAATATCAAGTGCGGGTTTCGTATTTTTGGTTTTTGCTTCCGGGAATCTCGTTCGATTTTTTGTGTGCCCCTCCGATGGTGTGTGGTGGTGGCTGTGGGTAGCCAGATAGTGGAGGGCGAGTGTGTGTGTGTGTGTTGTGTGATCCGTGGTGCGGCGAATTCCAGCATCCAGCAAGCAGCCAGCTGCTGGTGGTGGCTCCTGTTCGGTGTGGTCCACCTCGTCCGTCACCCATCATCACCAGCATCATCGCCCATCATTATCATCATCAAGGGGAGCGCGACCACCGTGCGTTCGTCCTTCATGTTCGAGCGTGATCAGAAAGTGAGTTTTCCGCCCATCTTTTCCCATCTACACCCACCCCTCTACCTCTTCTACTCCCCGGTTCTGTATGTGTTGCTGAACCGCGCGGATCCGCGGAAAAAACGACATCCAAGTGTGCCCCCGAGTGCTGCTGTGTCTCGAGTGTTTTGCGGATTTTCTCGCATGTTTCTCCCCTGTGCGTGTCTGTGTGTGTGTGCTGATAAAAGGGGCACCCAAAACGGGGTGGGTGCTGGAAATCTCCCCTCCCCCTTTCTCCGTCCTGGCATTGCACTAAACCAAAACAATAAATCGATAAACACGACGACGAACCGTTTTTAAGGTGTTCGGCCTACTACTGCTGCTGCTGCTGCTGCTGGTGGTAGTGGTGGTTGTGCGAAATTCCGGAGAAAAACCATGTTGAAGGCACCGTGGGAAAATCAGGATCATTGTGTGAAAAGGCGTGCGAGAGAGTGAGAAAAAGAGAAAGAGAGAGAGCGAGAGGGTGCCACCGTTTTTCCTTCCCTTTTTGGGGGGCTGCGGAACCGCGAATTTTTCCTGCGAAAAGAAGGAAATTTTCGTGAATCGATCACGGTGTGGTACTCTCTGCGTGTATGCGTGTGTGTGTGTGTGTGTGTGTGTGTCTGGCGTGCGACGCAGTTTCCCGGTTTCGTTTCGTCCGTTTTTTGGCCTCCCTTTTCAACATCCTGCACAGCGTCGAATTTGCCCCGCTCGGTGCCTGTGGCGAGTCCTTCTTCCGCAGAGCAAACACGTATTTTGGCGAAAATTTCGTGAGATTTTCGCCACTTTTCTCGCTCTCTTTCTCTCTCGCTCGCTCGCGAGAGTCCTTGGCGCTCTCTTCGGGCTCTCTTCGCCCGCTATCGCGCCAGCTGAAGCAGCAGCACCACTACCAGGAGGAAGAAGGGCGTGAAGAGGGAAAGGAGGACGGAGGAAAATCATCCTGGAACAACTGCTGCTGCTGCTGCTGGCGCAAAACTCTGCCCCGGTGGCTCTAACGATGGCGAGTCCTTTTTCGACGCAAAAGGTCCTTGACGTCCTTTCGGCCCGTGCCACCCACCGGGGGGGGGGGGGGGGTGGAAAACGGAGGCAACGGAGGCATTTGTCGAATTTTTCCCTCTGGTGTGGCCCCCGGAAAAGCGTAATTCAAGTCAGCGGCAGCCGCCGAAGCCGATTGCGATTCCTTCTTCCACGCGGAACGCGGAAAAGGGCTGCCTATGCGCTAGGAGGAGTAGCCTAATGCTTAAACACTCACACCACACCACCCCGTTGTTGCCTGTAGTGGGTGCAGCATTCCTCGTGACCCATTTTTTCCGGAAAATGAAACTACCAGCCAGCCAGCTAGAAGAGAGTGAGTCAGCGCGTTCATTCGGATGGCGAAGGCAAGAAGAAGGGACATTCAACGACCTTCTGGCGGTCATAGCGAGAGAGAGAGAGAGAGAGAGAGAGAGAGACGGAATTTCGTCCTTTTTCTTCTTCTGCTTTCCTTACCGCAGTTAAGCGATCCCGGAAGCGAGCACACGCGGGGCTCCTCAGCTGGGTTTTTATTAATTTATTGATTTTCCCAGACCCACCACCACCAAGGAGAAGATAGAGGAAGTGGAGGCGGAACAGGGAACGTATGTTTAGGCCCGTTGTGTGCCCTACGTTTAGAGGCCTTCGCTTCGCCTCCGTTGGAATGTTCGGTACAGACCAACGAAACCCACCATCAAAAAGGTCCAAACAGCGAACAGACAGAGCCAAGGCCATCTCTTAGCACGAGATAAGCCGCCTTCTGGTCCCCGATGCTGCTGTCTTGTGTTTAGCGTCGTCCCCGTTATCTGGAGGACATGATGTACCTTCCCTTCCTCTCGCTTTCTCGCTCTTCTTTTCCCTTTTTTTGCCTGTGACTCAGGCTGCGCTCTGGCAGCCAGGAGGAGGAACGTCGAGATCATCTCCTCTACCTGCTCGGCTCGGGTAGAACCTCTTTCCCGGAACACAGAGTGCACCACGGCGGGACCTTCGAAAGGGTCTTTGTGGCATCGAAGGGTGATAAGCGCCAGCGGCAGCCCGCAGCAGCGCCTTTGCTGTGCTGCTGGACTGGACGACTGGACATTCCTTTCGAGTGAGAGTCACACACACACGCCGCCGTGGAGTTCCCGGTTTAGGGATGACAAGTCTTATCCGGCTCTTGTTGTGTTGTTGTGGGCTTTCGGTGGTATGCTGTTGTTGGTTGTTGTTGGGTTGTCTCTCCAGATGTGTCTCTTTTAGCCATTTTAATATCCCTATTTTTAACTACCTTCTACCCGATCGATTCATCATCTTCTTTCTCGTATGTGTTTTTGGTTTCTGTCTGTCTGTCTTGTCTCTTGGTTCTTCTCTTCTTTTGTTCTATTCTCCTCTATTTGTGGTTGTCTGTTGTGTATGTTTTTGTTTTCTGTTGTGCTTAACGTTAATGTTTTATGGTGGCATCGGAGGTTTTTCATCGTCACCATTATCATCCATCATCGTCCTCATCATCATCGATTGCACCTGTTCCAATACCAACATATTCCGAAGAAAAAGGTCCTTTCGAGCAAAGGTTTGGAAGTGAAAAAGAGGAACAAAAACCACAAATTCCGGTACCCCCCATCGGGTGCATCGTCGTGTGCAAAGGAACTAGTGTGCGTATGTGTACCTGTGTGTGCGTGTATGTGACAGACCGGGAACCGAAATGGTGTGCTTATCAGTGACAAATAGCGAAATAATGCGAAAATTTATGAAACATTCGATAACTCTGTATGTGAGTGCGTGTGTGTGTCTCCCGCGGTTCTCCGGTGACAGTTTTCCACTGTATTTTTTCACCCTTTTCCCGTGCCGTTTTTTTTTACCTTACCCCCTCCATCATCGAGTGCGTTTTGTGTTTTTGGGGGCCTTCCGGATTTGCTGATCCCCTTTTGCCTGCTGCTCCTGCTGCACTCTTTACCGGTGGAAAAAGCGCATCACATCGCGATTTCGCCGTTTTTTTATGCTTTGCGTGTGCGCCCCAAAATCCATCCCCCCTCACTCAGTTTTTTGTGTGTTCCGCGATTTTTCGGTTTTCCGTTCGCCGGAGTTCTGTCGGATTTTGCATTTGAAAATGTTCCTTTTTTCGCTGACAAAACGCTGAGCGAGGCGCAGCGAGGGGGGGGGGGGGGGGGGCTGAGCGAGAAGGGAGACCAGAGCGAAAATATGTGCATTGGTGCGTGTGTAAAGCGGAAAATGCGGTGAAAAATAATTGTATTTTCCACGCGCGTGCAGAGCATCGCACTTGATCGAACATGAAATACATGTCCTGGGTGGGGGTGGGGGTGGTGGAGGTGGTGGTGCTGGTGGACGGTGGGATTCTCGGTAGCATATCAGCTCCAATTCGCGCTCTCATTCGCTTAACCGCTTCAACGAATTCCATCGAACGCGATTGGATGGCGGACCCGGCCTCTATATCGCCGAAGCATCATCAAAAGCATTCTGTCGGGTTTTGAACAGTCGAACCGCGCTCTTTAATGTTTTGCTATTTTTTTCTCATTTCCCTCTTCTTTTCTTCCTTTTTCTTCTGTTTATCGTGTTATCGCGCTACCCCCCAGAGTGTGTACCCTGTGTTTGTGTGAAGTGCTTGGCGTGTGTGTGTTTTTCACTGGAAATTGATGTAAAAGTTTTGTGAATCGATTCGATTGATACGTTGTGTTGTGTCTAGTGCCGTGAAGCGAAGGAATTTAACAAAAAGAGAGAGAAAAAAAGTGTTTTAATTGCAATCGCACGTGCGCACGTGTGTGTCTGTGTTTTGTGTTGTTATGATTTATGTCGGCTTCACGTGAGCAAGAGAAGAAGACGAAGAAGATGCGCTTCTTGTAATAAGAGAATCATTCACCCCTCCACCCCCATTTGGAACGTCTTCATAATCGCGCAGTGTGCAGAGAAAACAGAATGAAGTCGCAATAATCGTCGGAAAATTCGTGCGGTGAAAAACGAGTGTATTTCGCGCGCGCGTGTGTGTGTGTCGTGTACCGGTTGCCAGTACAGTAAAGGTTGTGTTTTTGCTGTTGTGTGAACAGCGAGCGCGGTTTGTGTCTTGGGCACGCTGCCAATGAGCACCGGCTTGGCGGTGGTGGTCAGAAGCGGCGGTAGTAGTACTGCATTCCGGCTAGTGCCGGTAGTGGTGGTGGTGGCTGGTGCAAACCACTGGTGCAGCAGCATCGGCAGTAGCAGCATCATCATTGATCTGCAACAACGGCAACGATGACGACGATGAACAACTCGTACGAATACGGCGCGACGATGGAGTGTCGCGAAAATGGTGTCCTGCGCGGTGCCATCAGGCATCCCAATCGAGGTTATTATTTTCTTTTATTTATCCTTATTTTGTTTGTTTCATTTCTATTAGTTTTAGTAGCCTCTGTTGTGTATATGATTTGATGCTTTCAATTTCCCATTTTGTCTATACCCAAAGTCCTTATTAAGGGATTTTCCATTTTTGAAAGGGGGGTTACTAACCGTTAAGAGGAGTGTGTTACGCCAAGGGAAAACACAATCCTCGTGTCAAACCAAAATGTGCATTTATTTGATTGAAAGCCATTAAGGAAGGAAACAAAATTCCATTTCCATCGCGTTAAATACATTGTAAAGAGCGCATTAGCATCTCTCGTCGATACGCTTTTCCCGGGGCGAGGGAGAGTCTTGGAGTCAAAGAGTCAAATGCATTGATTGGCTCCCCTGGGACGAGTCCCTCAGGAGCTTCTCCATCGCGAGGAAAACAGTAAATGAAATCGAAAAACCGTTCGTAATGGTCTCCGGCAGGATAATGAACGCCAGGAAGAGCGAGAGAAGCAAAGGATGCACGGAAACAAAAAAAAACCTCTTCGATAAACTATCTCCTCCACCCTCTCCGGATTATCCCGGATGGTGCTGGGGAGTTTGAAGTGATCGAACGAGAAGGATAATCCAATTTATTCGATTTTTCAACCTTGCACTTCGATTCGTTGTCGCTGACTAGCACGATAGCAAGGACGACGTCGACGACGACGACAACGACGATACACTGCACATACCTTGCACATGACAGCAACGTGGAGGTCGAGTCGATACGTTGTCCTCTATCGTCGTCGCCATCGTCGTCGATAGAGGAAAAGTCATTAGTCGAGTGCCGGAAAAAATAATGAAGTTAAAGGTGATGACAAATACACGCGACGAACAGGCAGCAGCAACAGCAGCATCAGTATAGAAGGGAGCACGAAAAGCCAAAGGACAGCAAAACACAGAGTCAGAGAAGCATCAGGAGCAGCAGCATCAGGAGCAGCAGATGATGATAAACTCCCTCTCGCTGCTCTGGATGCTTCGGGGAATTTCCCAACAGCATCATCGCAGAGCGCGTCTGGAGGAGGAAGCGTAAAGAATGCAATCGTCGCGCGCAATCCCGACACAACACACACCCAAGGGGCTGAGGAGGAGGAGGCTCCCTTTCCAATGCTCTGGAATTGGGCTGGGCTCTATGGAACGATGGAAATTGATTTTCCTTTCGCGCGCACGGGCGCGCCTTTTTTTTTCGTCTTCACTTTCACCTTCCCTGGGATTTGGAGGGTTGCAAGTGGAAGACAAGTTTGCAATTTATCATCTTTCACCTTCACCATCATCGTGGCCTTCTTCATTGTTGTGTTCGTCCCCCCCCCGCCCCCCGCGCCCGTGACCCTTGGAATCACTAGGAGCAGCCCAGGCGCGTTCGATCCAAGGTTCCGTCTCGGGGGATTTTCACGGGTCGCCATCCTTCCCGTTCGTTGTTCGCTGCTTCGCTGGAAAATCTCGTTTTCTTGGCCTGCAAAACTCCCGCCAGAATTGGAAAATCAATTTCTCTATCTCTCGCCGTTGTTGAGGCCGCCGTACGAAACAGTAGGAGCTCCTCGATTACATCGCTTTTCATTGCCCTTACGGTCGGTCGAACGATCGATCAGATCGAGCCCTTCGAGTTCGAAGTGATCCGGGTCGGCGAAAAGTCGATGGAAAATGCTGCTCCTCGGTAAAGCCAACAAACGGACCTGGAGCTAGAGGATTGTTCATAAATCTTATCGCACAATTGCTTCCAACCTGTGCTGCCTTGAGCAAACGAAGATATGCCGTTCGACGTGTGGAAAGCGTCCGATTGTGGTGAAAATTCGCGTTTGGAAAATTCGATAAATTCGAACCACAAATGCTCTAATGCCATATGAAGAGGGTATTTCCCGTTCGATCTATCCTCTTTAAAGCACAGCAATCATCCTGCCAGAGACACGGAGGTGGGCTGGAAAATTCCTGCCCGCTCGGGAAAATGTGCCGGCAAAAATCGCACCCAAAAATTCCGTCCTGATGATGATCTGGGCAATTTAATCGTCACTTCCACAGCGGGGCTTCCAGCCTTCTCTCACACCTTTTGATGATGATGATGCAGAGAGGAGGGTGTGTGAGGGATCACCCTCCTGCTGTCATATGCGTTCACATCACACACTACTACTGCACGAGCGGGGGGTCCATATTTGCATATCAATCGAAAATTAAAACAATTTCGTTTGCCTGTGAAATCATCGCTCGTTTTCGACTTTTCCACTCCATTGGGTCATTGCGCGCCGCCTGTGGTTTCCCAATTTTCCTCACTCCCCCCTTTTTCCATCCCATTTTCATAAGAAAAAGGGCTCAATCACACACACACGCACACGTCCAAACCGGGTGTGATGTGTCGTGTCCCCCGGAAAGTTGGGATTTTCCGGGCCCACCGAGAGGTGAATTTACATAAAACTGCTATTTACTCACACACACACACGCACACGCAGGGGGTGAGGAGAAGGATGATGAGAAAAAAAATGTAGTAAAAGGTTGTAACGATTGTCCCCCTAACGAGGCGCGATTCCTTGTCGGCCATCGCACTCCGGTCTCTCCTCGTATTTTCCCTCGAGGGGACGACACGATTTTCGATTTCGAAATGAAGTGGTCCAAAAAGCCTACGTCTCCTTGCCTGTCCCGTTGGAAAAAAAATGTTGGAAAATAAACAGCGAAAATATCACCCAAAAATCCAGCGACACACACACACACACACGCGCATGGTGAACTCTGTCATGATTTTTCTTTCCAATTACGCGTTTGTTGATTTTCCCTCCCTCCCCTGGGGGAGAGGTTTTTCCGAGTGGACGACGAGTAGCAGGCAACAGTCCATATGTTGCGCTGCTTTTGACGACGTTCTTGAAGGAAAATTGAACTCGCTGCGAAAATTCAACTGCAACTTGTGCTGTGCCGGGGGCATTCAATTAGTTTACGCGCGCGCTAGAGGGCGCTGTGATGGCGTCTAATTTTCTTCATTCCGTTCCTCCGTGCTGCGTGCGACATTCATTAGCCACGAAATATTAATTAGTTACCCGCGTGATTGCTCTGTCTTGATTGTCTCTGTCATTCCACGCCGTTTTGGTTTTGGGCCAGGTTTGTGCCAAGAAACGACACGAACCCCAAACGGTCGGTCCAGGGCACTTCATTGACTCCCAAAGAAGGGGAAGAAGAAAAGGTCACCTTCAGTGTCTCGCGGGATTTTTATTAAATTTTCCCACCTCCGCGGAAAGCAAGCCTTCCCTTCTTTGCGCGCAATTCGCGTCGATCGAAAGAGAGAAAGATTAACGTTCTCGTCGCCGTCGTCTTGGCAGGAAACGAAATTTCCCGTTCAATCGTCCTCGAGGATAGAGAGAGAGAAAGACAGAGAAGGAAGCAGTGTGTTTGGCAAACGACATCAAGCCTAACCGTCCTCACACCAACACCACGACAAACACCGTTCTTCTTGCGTTCGCTGCCTCGCCCCACCCCTGCTAATCGGGAGGCGATTATGCTCCGGTTCCTTCGTCCGTCTTCTCCTTCCTTTTTGGTGTCACATCGCGCATCGATTGGCCTTGGCAGCAGCAGCAGTAGCAGTAGTCCCCCGGGTTGTTCGGGAAAAATCGATTCTCAACCACGCGAATCACAACCGGAATGGGGTTGTGACCGTCCATCCGTCCAAACAACCCTCCGGAATTGGGTGAATATCCTTGGCAAGCAGGGGGGGCATATGATGGCCCATAAGGTAGCTCCGCTTACTGTTCTGTTCTGTTCTGTTCCTTGGGTTCGCCTTGGCAAAAACGAACCTCGCCCGCAATTTTATGTCGCGGACGCGCTTTTCATTTCCAGCATATTTTCCTCCCATCCCGGGATTTTGCATTCACGGGGGTGACATTTATGTTTGTTCGCGCGAATATTCGAATGGCGCCTCTCGCAATGATGATGATGACGGGGGTTTTCGAGGCCGTTTGTTGGATGGGTCCGGGACACCATTCGTCGCTTCGGCGGCCATCTGTTCGCAACAGATGACGCCAGTCAGTGAGACGACGACGGAGTCGGAGGAGTGTTGAAGGAGGCAAGAGTGTGTTTGAAAAGGGATTCGCGCGCCGCGTGTCTAGTGGAAATCACGACCCAAATGAGGGTATTTTTTGTGTTTTTGGTGACTCAGACGCTCGGAAGGGAGTGAAACGGAAGAGAGTGGCCATATCCCTTTGCAGATGACAGTCCTCGAGGTGTGGTTCTTCATTCCGGAACGCTTTGGTTCCACGCTTTGGCTTCTCAAGGGCAGGCTCTAGATTGATTTCACGGATTTTTGGGGGAAGGTGCCAAAGAACAACATTTCGGATATTATAAATCCCTCAAATTTGCATAGTTTTAGGGGAGAACTTATTAGTTATGTTTGAGGAATTTTATGAAATCATATTTTATTTATTGGATATCAGAATCGGAAGATAAGTTCCTGAAGCGTTTGAACTGCAAACTTTAATGCCATTAAGGCTCCTTTTTTACAGAAAAATCATAACCACACCAATACACACACTAAAACCTACCCTCGTCATTGCATAGCCAATAGCTATAAGCTTCTGACATTTTTCAAATGCCAACCGAGCGGCCATATTTCCTAACCTCAATTCCGACGACCGCGCTGCACACAAAACCGCGTGTGGTCGTCGCTCGATTCGCTGCCGCCGGCGCTTCCGTGTGGTAACCGTTTTCTAATAATTTCTCCCCTACTCCCGCTAAAAACCACCCACCCACCCTGCTATCTAACTCTCATCCCCCCCGAAGGGTTGCAGCTTCGATCGATCGATTAATCGAATAATTATAATTAAATTGTAAAACGAAACGAAAAGCAGATGGAGGTGGCGCCGCCAGCCATTGCGTGCCGACGATTCGAGTTGTGTTGTGCCCGCCGCCGGTGGCATCGATTTCAAACCAGCTTCTAACCCACCCCACCCACCACCATTGTGCTCATGGAGTGCACTTGTGTGCACACCACCACAGAGTCGAAAAGTCCTCGGGACCTTCACGACGACAACGCCGACCGAGAGAAGGTCGTGACGTGTACTCTAAGGTTCAATAAATGGGGAATGGCCGCCGCCCACTCTCCAGTGTGCCATTCCACGAAGATACATTTCACGTGTGCCGCGCAGGAGACTAAGAGGAGGGGCTCCTGTGTCGTGATGTGTCGTGGGTTTTGGGCGATAACCGACCTGGTAAGTGGTGTAGTAAATCAGTTCCTTAATCGCCACAGAGCTAGTTGAGAGCGAGGGCGCGCGTGGCTAGGAACGTTTTGTTCTCCAAGATGTCCAGTAACTCAATATTCTCTCAATCCTTCCAAGAACTTGTTGTCGTCAATTGTGACAGGATCATCCGGACTTCTCTTCTTCTATTTCTTGCTGGTTATATAGAGGATGCTCAAATTTGGATATCGACGGCTGCTGTTCTTGGAACAGTCCACGTGTACACGCGTCATGGGACCATTTGGGGCCTAAGCAAACTTCTTTTGTTGTCGCATTCTTGTCGATGATCCTGTAAAGTCCTGCACGTGGTATAACAATGGCTCTGCTGCTGCTGCTGCTGCTGCCCCGTGGTTCGGATCCCAAGAGTATCCATCAATCGGTTTTTGGGGGAAAAGTTTGAACTTTACAGAGTGGAAACCGTGGAAAAGTCCTCATCCAGCACCTCTTACAGATCCTCCAAATTTCTCTTTGTGCCATAAGAGAAACCGCCGCCATAAGAGAAACCGCCGCCGTGCTGCTGCTTCTCTCCACTCGACAGAAGTTTCTGGCGGCGGCTACCAAATTTGTGTTTGACGCCCGGGCCCCCGGACATTGCAGCCGACGTCACGACGACGTCCGCAAGCACACAATGTGTCCGCCGTCCGCTTGGAACTCGTGCCCGGCAACTGAAGTTGGTTGAAAAATTGCTTCGCAAAACATTATTATCCGGCACGCGGGCGCGTGGTGGAAAATCAAGAAGCACGAGGACGACCGGGGTGTGGTGATCTAACTTTTGGTTCACCGCCAGGCCAGGCTAGGCAGAGCACCACCGCCGCCACTCCGGTGAAAAGTGCAGTAAATCATTTCCGACAATCGACCAACTTTTGGTCGGTCGCGAATCGGCCCAAGGGGTGGCGAAGATGAAGAGGAGAGGAGGATGCTGGGCGGAGTTCATACACTTCCCCGGGAATCCTCCACCATCCTCAGTTCCACCCCTCCTCCTTGGGGGTAATGCATATGCTCTGCTCTGCTGGTACCTCTGGACGTCGTCCTTGCTTCCATTTCCATCCATCCACATCGCTTTCTTCTCGTTCCTTCCTCGTCTAATCGCCGATGGCCATTTGTGTGCGTGTGAAGGCAGGAAGAAAATAAAATTTTTGGGACTTCTTAAGTGATCGCAGCGCAGCGCGCAAATACACGTGGAACAAGCACCGCCAACCAGCAGCTCGTTTCGTTAGCAAAGAAACGATAGTCCCTTCTCCTGCATTCAGGGGAGGGTACCCTAAGGGGCTTCTTCGACTCTTCAGGATCCGTGCTACTTCAACTGCTGCTGCTGCTGCTGCTGGTGGGGTAAATATTTGGAAAACTTTTCTCGTTTTTTTTTTCTTCGCTTCCGCCGCTCCGTGGTGTACACCCACTTCTTCCTACACCCACTGATTGATGCCAGGATCCGGTGGATGGGTGGTGACCAACTTTTCCTTCGACGGGCCATCGGCAGTTAAGCGAAAAGCAGCTGCAGCTGCGTCTTCGTCCACTTCTCC
The DNA here is from genome assembly GCF_943734745.1 of Anopheles darlingi. Taxonomy (NCBI): domain Eukaryota; kingdom Metazoa; phylum Arthropoda; class Insecta; order Diptera; family Culicidae; genus Anopheles; species Anopheles darlingi. The sequence continues at coordinate 4,890,496 of NC_064875.1, read as the reverse complement.
CACGTCAATGTGTGGTGCAGGAAAAGGAGGAGGAGGAGTAGGAGGTTCTCCATCGATGTTTTGTGCCATCCTCCTTCCATCTTACACAACAACACATGTTGTGTAGCAGTCGGGGTACTGGGTAGTGAGATGTATGGAGGAGAATAGAAGTGTATTTTTATATACTGTTGGAGAGGACTATTGCTAAACTCTGGGTACAGCAGCGCGCAACCTGCTGCCACCACCGACCATATATACCGCCTTTGGGCGGTAGTTTGAAGTTCCCGCTTCTAGAGGTTCGGTGACAAGGAGAAAACCCTTGAGTTCCCAGCCAACACTAGACCAGCGCAAAAGTTGCAGAGAACGATACGTCTCCAGGACTTGCAATGTATGTGAAGCCTTTAGAAGTTCTCCAGATCCTGGTGCCTGGTGGTGGTCATTAGTGCACCTGCAACAGAACCAGTTCCGAATCTCGCTCGCTGTTGTGTATGTTGTTGTTTGGACTCTTGATCCTGGGTATTGTCTCCGTGTGACCTCCTTCCGGGACCGTCAGAGCTCTGACGACCTCTTGAGTTCCGAAACGAAATAGAAAAGAAAAGAATTCCTGAAATGCGCGAGCGCGCGCCGACATCAAAGGACGCGCCAAATTCGTGAGCCTCAGACTCCAGAGCCGGGAGAATATTCTTTTAATTACCGGCGCGCGACAACACATGCCGCGTGAGGATGATGGAGATCGCGTCGCTGCAAGCGATCAAAAGAGGAACGGACGGCATCCATCTCACCAACCTGCCTGCCTGCCTGCCTACCTGCCAACACCTCCAACACTTCACTACCCTCCTCTTTACTCTCCTCCCTCGCTCTTTTCTGTCGAGGATTTTGATGCTGTAAAAACGAGAAAATCCTCCAGAACCGTTTCTGGCGCGCCCGCGTGTCCGTCCGCGCTCTTAGCAGAGGTTCTCTCTCCCTCGAGGGCTTCTTCGCGCTCAACGAAGTGCGACAAATTTCGCGCCTCCTTAAGCCCCAAAGCGCGCCTCGAGCTCGCGGTGCCAGCAACAGCGCAGGACGAGGGTCATTTTCCGCTCGCTCGCTTGCTCGCGCCGTGTCAGGGAGTTTTCTTGGGAAATAAGGGAACAAACTGGACAAGGGACTGTGGAGGACTTTTGTATTCCCCGGTTTACTGCTGTTGGTGGGCGTCAGACGAATTTGGTATTGGGACGAGAATTCTGTTCAGCTGTGGAAGAAAGGAAGATGAAAGCAATGCCTTATTTCTGGGAGACGTTCCCTTTTGTCCGTCCCAATTCTCCCGCCAGTTGGTTGCAGTTTTGGATGCAGACGGAGGAGCAAATTAAGGACCCCCGTTAAGACTTCTGCTCAGAGACCTTCGTTAGCGCACGACGGCGGCTCGCTCTATGTTGGTGATGGTGGCCTAGTATTGCCTCCAAAGTGAAAGCTGCAAAGTTGAAAGCACAACCTCTCGGTCGGCAGCAAAACTCCGAAAAAAGGACCAAACCTCTGGCCTGGAGCTCGTCTGCGGTTCTGTGTGCGCTTGTGTTGTAGCCGCCACCATCGCGGTATAAATACTTGTAGAGCGCAAGGGAGAGAGAGAGGGACTTCCGTGGAAAAGTGGAGTGCGGTGCAGTGTTGGTGATGAATGTTGGAAAAACACGGAATCCTCCCGCTGTATGTGTGTGTGTGTGTGTGTTCCAGGAGGAGCAGGATGGTGGTTTCCAGGTCTGTACGAGTACGCGACCTGCAGAGCGCGTTTGAAGCTGACGAAGCGCACACCAAAAGAGGGTGGAACCACCACCACCACCACGGGGCCAGCCTTCAAAGCACAGAAACCATAAACTCCTGACGGGGGGTGGCCTCTCTACAATTCAATGCCCTCCCTTCCCCCTCCTGACCATCTTCCTGGAGGATTTTCCGGGGAGCAGCTTTAGCGCTGCCATTTCAATTACACACAGTTCAAATATCAAAAAAGCTTTTCCACGGTTTCCAAGGCGATGCATGGTGGTGGCCCCAGGCAGGGGCTGGACCCCGATGCCATGGAATACTCTCTGGGTCTGGGGGGGGTATACACGGGTTGACCTGACCCCGGGCGAAAAAAATAACCGCAGGACGACGAACACCGGAATGTGTGTTGCATGCGCATGATGGTTGTGTTCAACTGGCGGAGTAGAGGAAAGGAATTGAGATGCACATACACACGTGTTCGGAATACACACATACACAAATAAAGCACAGTAAAAGGAATTGGAGTGCGCCCGAGGATCGGTCGCTTCTTTGGAGTGTTCCTTGGCCGCGAGCTCTGCAGTCCACAGTCCCCTTGGTTTGTTAGCATGTCCAGGGTTTGGGGGGGAGGCAGTGGAATTAACCTATATTTTACTCCCCTTTAGGGAGGGAGGGAAAATTATGGGCCGTGGAAAACTCCGTTGGGTCCGCAATTAACCTTTCGAGGGGAGCTTTTGATGGTCGCGACGAGCCACACGAGCTGCACGATGATGATGGCGATGGTGGTGGTGGTTGCGTAACCGCGGATGGGGAAAACGTTGCTGCTGCTGCTGCTGCTGCATCCATCTGGAGTGCATTCTTTTGCAGAAGTGGTGCGGCTGCTTCTCGGAAGTGCGCTCGACGGTGACCACTCGAGCGAATAAACATTTTCGGGCGTCCATTCCTTTCCTTTCGAGTGGTTTGAGATGTAATTTTTCCTCCGGTTTTTCCCACGACTTTTTTAGACGCTCGCATCGGGGAGCTTTTTTGTGCTTGCGCTTCTCGCAGTTGCGCTGCTCTCCAAAAACTTCTTTCGGGAATTTCCTTTCCAGAATGCCGGAGACCAAGGTGGGTTCAGTGAAGCGTGAAAATGGTTGACCAGCGCTCCGGTGGCGTGGAAATCTCACTTTTGGCTGCTGCCGTCCGTTAATTATCGCGTCCTTTCGCGAACGATGTTGCACCAGAGTTGCTCTCGGTCGCGTGTTTTGATTAGAGAGACCTCGACCATGACGACGATGGCAACCACTTAAACACACACACATAGACCGGCTTGGTGCCGCTCGCCACGCGTGGTTTTTGTGGTTTTAAACCGCGGAAATGCAGTTTTCACGCTCCAGTGGCGATGATATGACGAGAGAGAGAGATCGCCATGACAACGAGCTCGCTTCTCGCGTATTTCCATCGGAAAGCTGTTTGTGTTTTCCATCGAGAAGAAGAAAAGCAGAAACGTTCCGTTGGTTCCAGGCTGCGCGAGGTATTCCAGCAACGCACATACGCTGCTGCTGCTGCTGGTGCAAAGGTCGTTGTTGTCGTCGTCGCCGGAACGACGGTCTGGTGGTCCCAGGCATTGGCAATTATGTGAACGGTCCGCGAACCCCCGGAGCAGATTATCGAACTTCTCTGGGATCGCGACCATGGCGTCACACATGCACGCGAGGAGGGAGGGGAAAGGGAGGCCACACGCGCGCAGCCCGAACGAGCGAGCTCCTCCCGGGAGAACGCCGAGAAAATGCCGGCGAACAGTCGGCGGAACAATCATTAATAATCCATTTTATCGGTTTTCTGGAGGGGCCTCTGCGTCGGTCTCTCCGTCTCAATGGATCTGGTTGGTGGTGGTAGTGGTGGTGGAGCAACACACGATGTGTTCTGCTGGAACCTCCTTCTTGTACGCCCACTTTTATGCTCGCGCACATACTCCCATCGATAAGCAGCGCGCTCTGTGCTTGCGATGATCATCGCGCGCCAGCGAGAAAGTAGCGCTCCACCTGAGCAGAAGTCCAGGGACCAGCTGAAGGAACCAGCAACGAGGAAGAGACGCGCACAAAGGGTTAGGAGGTCAGCCCTTTCTCGGAGTTGCAGCGATAGAGAGAGGAAAGAGAGAGATGGAGGTCCGTTTTCGTCCTGAAAACTGCTTCAAGCATCAAGACAGCTGGAGCTTAATTATACGAAAACCACAAATGAGAGACTCGCTCGTCGTCTCGTCTCTTCTCGTCTCGACTCATAAACGATGTATTGTGCCTTTTGGGCCGAGAGATGTCGTGAGACGCGACTGCTGCTGCTGCTGCTGTTTATGCTGGTGCCTGGTGGCTGGATCGCCGTTCATTTATCAATCTTTTACACACACACACACACACACATACGCCCGGGATGAAGGGAGGAAAACCTCCATTTCGCGACTGTCGACGCAGAAAAGGGATTTTCGGGAATAACATTGTGATTCTGGGACCCCGATAAGAGCAGCAGCAGCTCGATGCTCGCGATTGACGTGAGTAATACACACACACAGGCACAGACACAGGCAGCCAGCCAGCCAGCCAGGCATGAATAAGCGATCAATCAGCTTTCTTCGTTGTCAAACGTGTGTTATGTCGTATCCTCGCACACAGGGTGTGTTCTTTCCTGAAGGTTCCAGCATCCCAGAATTCGTCATCCAGCCGGCGTCTCGGTCGCTCGCTCGCTCGCTCACTTAATTATGGATCATCTCGATCTCTCGACACTAAATCCATAAAGCGGCAAAAATGATGGATCAATTCATACTTCATTAAATTTGACACACACATACACACACAGGCACGGGGTCGTCGGTCCTAAGGGGGTTTATGATGGCCCTTCTCGGCTTGATCCGGCCCGGGAATCCCCAGGACGACGATCATTTCCACCCCTTTTTGTGCTCGCTCTGCTCTGCTGGTCTCCAGAACCGTCGTCCGTTTGCTGCAAACATAGAAGTAGAGACGCAGAGAGAGAGAGAGGAGAGGAAGCGGGGGGTTCCGTACGACACACTAATCTATCTACATTACCAGGTTTTCGGTGGTGTGCCCGGTCCCGGCCGGGCTCTCTCGGCGGGCTCTAATCTTCTCCGGGGTTCCGCACATTTTTTTCCCTCCCTTTATTTTTTTTCATTTCTTTTCTTTTCCATTTTCTACTTCAAACTCACGAATCATTTATCTTCTTCTCCGGACACCGCGCCGGGGTCGTGTTGTGTGTGTGGACTGGACTTGGGTTGGACTTGGGCGCTGTTTTGGGTCCCAGGGACCGCCTCTGACGATGTGTAACGTATGCTTCTGCTGCTGCCCTCCCTCCCTGTCTCTCTCTCTCTCTTTCGCCTTTGCGAAGGAGTGCAGCAAAAGCATCGGAAGACCGACTGGGACTCAAAAGCAGAACGCGGACTGAAGGGTAGAACCTCAAATACCCCGTAACCAGATCTCGCTTTTGGCCCGGGTCCGGGTCCGGGTCTGGCCCTGGCGTCTCTGTGGTCGTCCGGCGCACACACAATTGAATGAAGGAAAAGATGAAAATGGAAAAAACAGACAAACCGAGAACCCTCCTCCCTGGTTCGTGTGGGATCTGTTGTGTGTCTCCTGTCGTGGTGGTAAAAAGGATAGCGCGGGTGGGGAGGTGGATAACGGTGGATTGCAAAAGAGAACGAAAGAGAGAGAGAGAGAGAGAAAAGGAGAGAGAACACCGAACACAAGAAACAAAATGTACAATTTACCCGGACATTTAAAAATCTGTCAGAGCGAAAATGATTGAATACATCCCATTGTAGTTCATTAGCAGCTTCTAAAACGTGTCAAGTAGCCACGGGATGGTACGAGGGGGTTGCTGGCTGGTATGTGAAACGCGCAACACGCACCACGACGCACCCCTTCACCCTTCGAGGAGTTCTTGTGTTCCGCTGGAGTGGGAGATTCCTGGAAGTCTTGTTCCTCGATGTTCGGCGAGCTGCGAGTTCTCGTGTGGTCGCCATCGCCATCGCTATCGCCAGGAGCGTAGTAGCCTGTGTGTCGAGCGCAGGCGACTGCAGAGGCTACTGGGATCGCTCGGTAACTTGAAGCGTTTGACATTTGACAGTTCGAAGTGTCAGGTTTGCCTGTGCGCGCCGCGTCGTCGTACGCTGTCTGACATTTCGTTGCTTCCAGCGGTGCCTCGAGCGCCCCGTTCGATCAATCTATTGATCCCCCCCCCTCTTTCCGTCTCTTTTTCTGCCAATACAGGGTTATCCCCGCCGCCTATATTCCTCCATTTCGTCCAGTAATTGATGTAAATTGATAATTGATGTGATACGATTTGATTTATCACATGTGTGCGCCGTGTGCGCGTTGCGACAGCAGTTCCAGCACGACGCCATCTTGATCCCGCGGGGGAGAAGAGGGGAACGCGGCGACGTGTGCGGCGGGTTGTGCACCCATGGAGTTGTGTCAATTAGCTGACATTTTACGATGTTTTAATCAATTAGCCGCCTGTTTACGCGCACATGCTGTGTCTGTACTACTCTCCTTGTTCTCTTTTCCTCTTGCTCTCTCTCTCTCCGTCGCACGGTCTGGGCAAACACCTGATTAATGGTTGGCCACACCATCGGCAGGCGAAGCAGTTCAAGAAGCTGCTGGGTAATTGGGCTTTCGGGCACTCTCTTTCGCTCCCCATTTTCCGCCTCTTAATTAATGCCTTCGGTGTGCTTCGTGGTGCGAGGAATAAATCGCACCATCAGGCAGGCCCAGGACCACAGGCGTTAAACACACACACACACACACACGCACACTCCGGTTAGCGCCCTTACGTCTCGATATGCAAACGAGACAGAGAGCCCCCCGGGGCGGTAGTGAAGCAGTTGCTGATTGTTTGAAGGGGAAGAAGAAAGATGCTTTACACGTCACAGAAACGATGTTACAACAACTCCCATGCTCTACGGGATATACGGTAGCACGAACGGGATGTAGTTATCGATCGTTCAGTCAATCGGCAACACGTCCATTGTGAGAACTGACATAACCTCATTTACTTGCGTTGACAGCCCACCAAACACAAAACATGTCATTCTGTGTGCGTCCATTGTTTTTTGTCGTTGTGTGTTTTGAGGCATTCTAATCATTGGGAAACATTACTCCAAATAGCGGCGAGGCGAGGGTCATTTGAGGGACGTGTACAGCCGCCAACATGGGGGACTCCCTGTTTTGCAGCATATCCTTGGAGCGGGGCGTAATCATTGAGGCGCCCAAAATCAGGAAGAAGGAGGCATGTAAATCGCTGATTTTTATTATCCAAAAAGGAAGATAGAGCGGAGAGAGGGAGCTAATTTGATGCGTGCAGAAGGAGGCTGCCTGTGGCCGTGCCAAACGAGCTTCTTCCCATTGCTCCTCCTTCTCCTTCTCTTCCCGTTCCCTTATCCTTATGGGTGCTCTTATCAGCGCGCTCAGAGTAAGCGGCAGCGCCCAGCAGTTTAAGGGCAGATAAAATGTAAGATCTCATTTGCTGTGTCGCTCGTCCCATCGCGCTAGAGGAGATTCGGCTCATTATGGTCGGTGTCTCGTCCCGGGCGGAAGTTCCCATTGGCGGAGCTCTGGAAGCTAAGGAAATGCACAGCAGCGGGAACGGAGGGAAATAATGTCATTGTTTATTATCTTTACAATCATCAATTTATATTAATACCGGAGTATCGTAAAAACTTTCCCTTTTCGCTGCTGGTGGACGTTTGCTTCTCCAGAAGGAACAGGGCGCATCTTGAGGGAAGGCTATCGCTTTGGAAAAGGACTTTTCTGGACTTTTCTTGCCGGGAAGGACACCATCAACAGCATCAGCAGCAGCGATGTGAGCGATCAGAAAGAGAGAGAGAGAGTGGTTTGGTCTTTGCAGCTGCTGCTGTCGACGTCGTCGTCGTCGTCGTCCGTCGTCGTCGTCCGTCGTAAGAAGATTAAACAGTCGGTGGCCCACTCCTCAGTGCGCCCTCAACCGGTCACACCAACGGTCATACTAGGCTACACTAGTAGTTCTGTTTGCCCAAACACACATACACACACACGCAGACACGGACCGGGACCTAAGGACCTTAATAATAGCCCAATAGACAATCCTACAGTCCCTCGTGTGAGCGTCGTCTGAAACTGACACAACGTGGTGGGTGTCTTTTAGTGTGTTTATCGTCGTTGCTAGGAAGAAGACAGACACCGTAGGAGTATAGCATGTCGTCCTGGGAAATGGTCGCCTTTTTGATAGTGGCGGCGCCACTGCTTCTTGGTGTCCTTTCACTTCACAGGACGAACCAACGACCAACCGACTCAGGGACCGAAGATTGACTCTAATTAAAGTTATTTCAACCGAAATATTGCACCGAAATTAGATTTTAATGGCAAATTACCCTCGGTTTTCGTGGGTTGTTGTGCTTCCTGCTGCTGCTGCTGCTGAGGTTTTGTGGATGTTTATGCCCCGGGTTGACAAGTCCTCCTGGCCTTGCTACGATGCTCGCCGTCGTCGGTAGTTCATCTTCTACTTTCGTAACGGTTCTCTCCTCCCTCCATTTTCCGCATCATTCCTGCTGGTTGGTTGCTTGTTAAATTAATTTTTATTTCCGGCACTTCCGGCGGCGGCGCGCTGCGCTCGGCCAATGTTTTCCTCCCCCTCTTCAAGGGGAAGTGTCAACAAGGCAGAGGAACGGCCGGAGAACAGGAAGAGTTGGACGGAACTCTTGGGAGTGGCGGTTGTTTGTTACTGCTTCTTAACCGTTCTCACCGAGAACCAACCATTGGCCACATTATATACAGTCTCTTGTCTGGACCTGTAGCGAGTTCCTGGAAAACGTCAAACGTTCTCTACCACTTGATGATGGCGCTGCCTTACGCTTTTAACCAACAGAGCAAAGCGGCGACGGTGCTGTGGTTAGTGGTGGCCAATAAAAATGATCGATTCTCCGTCCGACCGCTGCGTGCGACCGAAGAGAACTGCAGAACACAAGAACTGCTCCTAGAAGGTCCGCCCTCAGTTGGAACGCAACGTCGTGCAGTGTCGCTTCGTCGTCACTAATTAGATAAACTCTCGTCAGCACCACGCGGCCGGCCAACGCGGCCGGCCAACGCGGCCAACTTTGCGGGCCACTTTTGGGGAGAGAAAAGGAAGACGATCGATCGAACGGCGATCAATTCCTCCTGCCCGGTCCAATGAGCGGAGTCCAGGGACCTTGGAACCGAACGGAACGCGTAATCAAAGTTTTGAGAAAACAACTTACGGTTATTGCTTTTGTTTGATGTTTGTCTGATGGATCCGTTTGGGGTTGGTGGTGGTGGCGACGATACGACGACGACGACGTCGAAGAAGCTCTTACTTTTATCGCTTTAGTTCTCAAGATGTCAATCGCCGCGGCAAGTGGCCAGTAGAGGCTGATGAAAGCTTTACCGCCCGGGACCGAGCTTAAGATAGTTGCGATCGACGAACGTCGTCGTCGTCGGTTTAATGCTGCTTTTCGGAGATAGGGGAGGAGTCTATTAGAAGAGAGGATGCTAGGGAGTCGCGGGAACTTCCGCCGCGATCGAAGACAATCGAGGCGATCGATTTTGTGTCGTCGGACGACGACGATGATGGTCGTTTCGGACGCAAAGTCAAAGCAGCATAATTGCTGGCCATAGCCTAGGGAGAAGCTTCTCCGTCGTAACGTCTGCGAATCGACGACTTCAACTTCCAAGTCGAGAAAGAAGGGAAGACAGGAGAGAGACAGAGAGAGAGAAAGAAGTTCACAGTAGGGGGGGTATTGGTCGTAGATAGCGCAGATAGCGCACTACGAGATCTTGCAGACCGTTACGTCACTAAGTGTGCGACTCTTCTCTCCGCTCTCTTCCTTCATCGCCCTCCCTCCGCGTTGGTCAATTTACAACCTGAGGTGAATGATGAAATACTCCTCGACCTCCTCGCTCCGGGTGGTATGCTTATCCGAAAACGGTGATCTGCGACCAAGAGACGACGTTTAGGAGGTCCATAAACGCCCCCGGGGTCGTGTGGATATACCGATGAGAGGAGAACCGTTCACATTAATAGACCATTACGCGGGGCTCTCTCTCTCCCTCTCTCTGTCTCGCTCTCCATACCATTAACTTCTTCTGCGAGAGTTGTGTTCAAGTCGTGGGTCTTGGTCACCACCTCCTCCACAGACTAACCGGACCAGCGTGTGTGGAGTGTAAGACATCGAAAAACGAATGACGAATGGGTCAATTTTCGGTCTGACGAGAATGTTACCATTTCGAGAGCCGCTCGCTCAGCTAATGGCCGGTGCTGCTGCTCCTCGTCGATCGAATACTAGGTTTCATTCTGCGCTGCGCTCGCCCACTGCATTCCGCATGTCACGGCAGACGACGACCAGCACACCAAGCGTCCGAAAAGGCGTAATTTCGCAGCTCAACACCTTACGGGGACCTACCATTCTCGTAGGCGAGACTCGCCTTCCGTCTGACGTCGGAAATGTGTAACATCTGCATGGACCAAAGAGAGCAAAAGCAAAAAAGGGTCCAGTCTTTGTGGCGACCGGCTCCCTTCACCTCAGCAGCAGCGTCTCTGTTTCCGCTCTCGCTTGCGGTAATGAAGTTGAAATATGCACGACAAAACGGATCGGTCAACAGTGTCAGTCCCCCCAGTACCCCCCAGAACTTTGACCAACAGCTGCTGCTGCTGTTGGTGCCAGCGAGAACGGATCGGATCTCTTGGCGCACGCGTGTGTGTGTGAATCGCATGAGGCAGCATAAATTTATTACTTCTCGCGTCGCAGCTAG
>NC_064875.1:4830000-4875000 GCF_943734745.1 Anopheles darlingi | reverse complement strand
ACACCACCGGCGTGTCCGAAAAGTAGAGGCAACATAAACGCAACGCAACGCGGAAGGGGATGGGATATAGAGCTCACCTTTTGATGGTGATGATAATGACGGACGACCGCGCACGGTCGGGACCGCGGACCGCGGACCACGACCAATCTCCTCTCTGGTGCCGATGGTGTGGCGCCTTCGCTCGCGCTGCAGGAATTTAAATAAAACATACGAGCCACTCGCCTCGCCACGGTAAAGTGTTGCTAATTTTTAATTTACAACGACGCCCCGGTCTCGATCGACGTCCAGACAGACAGGAGGGACGCTGCGGCAGCCAGCAGCTTGTCCAGTTTTCGGAAGGTCCAGTCCACGGTCCGAGGTCGTCTCGACGAGTAGCAGCAGCAGCAGCTAATCCGGGAGATATTTTAACAGGATTTACAACAGAGAACGCTTCTCATACTCTCTGGGAGTTGTTACAACCGTCCTTCGACGGAATATAATACCCGACGCCATCGTCATCTGGTGGCCAAGTCCAAGTCTCCTGCACTCCGGTAGCTAATTGTACCGGAAGAGAGAGATACTGTACGTCGAGGACCGCAGTCGCAGCGTGGAATATTATAATGTAATTATCTGTCCTCTTCCCGTGTAATGCGTGGGGAGGACGCGCTCAACGTGGGTTTGTCCTGCCACGGAAGGTTCGCGGAATAAGGCAGATCACTGGACATCGTGTGTGTGTGTGTGTGTGTGTGTGTCGATGAGCGAGCTGGCAACCCACCTGAACCTCCTCTGCAGTCTTATCTGCCCCAACGTTTTGTGAGAATTTTTTAATTGTACTCGCTGGTGGCGACTCCAAGTTTCATGTTTCTGCAGTTCGTGGTCAGTGTTGTTGTTGGGGTCGCTCGTCGTCCATAGTTCCAGCGAGCGCGGATAGTTTTGTGCCTCTTCCGCCGCTGCGTGGCGTGGCGCTAATATTAAAATACAATCTCCTGCACTACTACCGCGTGCGGCGCACCCGCGTTTAACCCCATGACCCGGCTTTGCCGACGTCCGAAATCACGATCACGCAAAACAAGGAAACTCGCTAGAGGAAGTGCCCCCGGTAGGTGTTGCTGGGCTGCTACTATCGCCCTGGAGCGCTTGTTGGAGTTGCTGCTGCTGCTGCTGCGGCTGTTGTCCGTGGCCCTGTGGTGGCCAGCCGAGTGATTTTAATTAAATACAACGCATCGCAGGAGCGAGCGCGGTTGCTGCAAAACGGGTGGAAAAATGGTGAAGGTTGTTGGTGCGCGCATTCGTGGTGTGGTGTGTGGTTGGCATGCTATCTTCACCCGGAGGCCCGGAGTTTCCCCTGGTGGCCACTAGGACCTCCTCTCTAGGATATGCGGGTTTTTCGGAGCGCAAGTTTTGCACTGACCCCTCTACTATAGCCCCCCGTTGTCGGGGTCCAGGTCTAGTCGAGGTTAAATGGATGGAAGATGAGATGCAGAGTATGGTAGCGCTGACGAAAAGCTCTGCCGTTAACTCGGCTGCTCTGGCGCAGGCACATTAATAAACGTTGGCCCTAACGTGGCCCGGTAGCTGGCTGCTGCTGCTGGCCGTGGTCTCGTCTCTGGTCGTCGTCGGGGTTTTTGCAAATTTATAGCTTCGTTTGATGAATTCGTTCCGAGGCGAGCATAATGCAACACAAACATGCCCTAGTGCTGCTGCTGCTTGTTTACCGGAGGGGGTGAAAAATAGTTTTCAAACAAGACTTACAAGCAGCGCGCAACATTACAAGCCATCTAACGTCCCATGGCCGACGACGCGTTCCGTACGTCAGAGTTTAATGGTGGCGCAGGCAGGCACTTCCCTCCCACCTCGCTCACTAATAGTTTTGCCACCCATTAATGGGTCGAAAGCAGTTGAAAAACAAATAATCGCAGGCTAATGGTTTGGCGGACACACGAACCACTGGAACACTGAAAGTTTAAAGGCAAGGTCCAAGGTGAAGTGGAGGAGTACAGGAGGTGGACGTCACGATCCCATACACTGCACGGGAGCGCGAGGATCTCACGCGAGAAGACACACACACACACACAGAGACAGTCGTGACCAATTCCAATAACATACTGACCCTTGGACTCGGATCCCGAAGTCGTCCTGTTGTGGTACTCCCACGAGGTCCCGCGAGGCACGCATCACGCAGCATCGAGCGCGCTCTCCAGGAAAGGAAGTGTAGTAGTAGCGCTGGTCCAGCAAACAGCATGACTGACATTAACAAGCCCCCCACTTGGACTCGAACTGCGGCAACAACATCCTCCACCATATCTTCCATATCCTCGCCCCCCGGAATACAGGAAGGAATGTGCGCGGCGCTTCGTTGAGATTCAAATTTGACATCTGGAGTATGGGTGGAGGGCGCCACCAGTCGTCAAAAATCGTTTATTATTCTGTTCCGCAGCAAAAGTCGCTGCCATTATATGCCTCATCAAAATATTTTCGTCGGCAGTTAAACATGAGTCCGCGGATTCCTCTACCATCGCCGCCAGTTTTGTGTGTGTGGTGACCTTTTACATCCCCGAGTATTTTGGGGGGTGAGGATGAGGGAGATTTATGAGCTGAATAATACATATTTTGTCCGTGAAGATGACTTATGCTTTTGGCTGTGTCTATTATTGTACTAGTCATTCGCTGCTGCTCGGTCCAAGATCCAAGTCCAAGATCCGAATTCTCGTTCTCAGGTCCAGAAGTTGGCTGCCGGAATTCTTGTTCGGAAAAATTCGATAAAAGTCCCCCGCTCGCCGCCCTCCGAACTCAATTGAGAAAGACATCTAGACACTTCCACCTAGGGCGCCTCCTGCGCCTCCGAACTACTCATACACAAAGAGAGAGTCCAACGAGAGACGAGATGACATCATCGAGTTTTTTGATCGATCCGAAAAATCGAAACTACGCGCCCGGGGCGGTGTTTTGGGAAGTTTAATTTCAAAAGCGTAAAATAACGTGAATCGATTAAGCATCGCGAAGGTCGCCTTTTAAAGACCCGGGCGCCGCCGGGGGTGTGAACACCGCCGCCATTAACCGGGCACGATGGAGGACCGCACACGACGACAACGCCTTTGGTTTTTGATTTCCCGCAATGGCGGCGGTGTCGGCCTCTCAAGATGCGTATAGTACTACTGCTGCTGGTGTTTGTCTTTCATCGTTGTGGCCTCCGTGTGTTTTGGATTCGATCGTAACCGAAGGCAACCGGAAAAAGGGGCAGGCAGGCGGCACCACGAACCGACGACTCCTCATCGACGCCTCGATCGACTAGCTGGAAACCATTCCCGTTCCCGAGGCGCGCGTTCATTTTTTTTGTTTTATTTTCTCTTTTATTCTTCGATTGTTTTCCCTTTCCGCTGGCTGGCAACTCTGTGTACCACCACCTCCCTCCTCCCCCAATGACTGCCGCCTTCCCTTGGTCGATGACGTTGCGCGGCGGCTCCAGATCAAAAGGCCGCGTGCGCTCGCGTTCGTTCTCTCTGGCACGACGGTGGCAGGCAGTTGGTGCGAGAAATATGAAACATGTTGTACCACCACCCGCAAGTGCTACTCCCTACCAACCCCAAGGCTATGGTTACGTGACTCGGCGACAGTTAAAAAAATCGAATTAAACGAGAAGAGAACTCTCGAGGGCGCCGCTCGTGGCGGCGCCCGTAATCCCCTTCTTCGCTGGCGCAAGACGAGAAGCGGCTACGGAGACGGGGTCCGTGTACGGTAGGCGCTTGGTAATTTGTAAATAAAAAGCAATCGAAGCGGGGAGCGGGCTGTGCGAGCAAGATTTTAATTGATTTTCTTTAAAATCCTGACCCAGAACGCGAGGGTAAGACGAGAGCGGATTCTGGGTCCAAGGCGGCTCCTTGGAGATGCTGATTCCACGCTCGAGTGCACGGCACCCCTCTACCCGGGGCGGCACACTTTCACTTATCAAAGTTTTGCTTAATTGTTTCCAATCTTTTCACAGAGCACCCTTTGTGTTCTTTTGTAGTTGATGTCTTACAATCCCCCTAGTGTCGATGGCGACGATCGGGGAAGAGAGTTTGGCCCCGGATTTTGATGAGTCTGGCTCGGTTTGTCGAAGGAAAAGAAGTTGGGGTTGGTTCACAATTTCCGGTTCGATTGTTTCGCTAACCAGCCTCCGTTTTGGTTGGTCGGAATAGGGAGATACCTGCTCCGAGGAATGACGAAGCCGTTCGTTTGTCCTATCTCCGCTTCCTAGCCAGGATTTCCCTCCTTGGAGTCGGGAAAATGGAGATGAAAATTATGATTTTTCGAAACTTTCTTCTCTCGCTGAGTGACACACACATACACCAGCTCACTAGCCAGAGTGAAAGGTGAGACAGAAGACCTTTAATCGGTTTCCCGCCTGTTGTGAGGAAAAACCCCGAATTTTCCCGATAGAAATTTGCCATTTCTCTTCTCTTTCTTGCTATCTTTTTTCTGTCTCACTCTCGTGGAATTCAGAGATGCCTCAGATGCAGATGAAGATGATGGTGGTGCTGCTGCTGGTTGGTAGCAAGCAAAAGGTGGAAGTCATTGTTCCGCGACGGTTGCCCTGGATGGTGGGTGACGTTGCTCTGGTATGTCGTCCCCACCCACCCGGTCGGTCGATTGTGTGTGTGCGTGTGCGAGGACCAATTTCTCATCAGAAAGGAATTTGCTTCCCAACTCTCGGGACTACGGGCTTTTTTTTTCCTGCTTCCTTTTCGCCTTCCTTTGTGGAGGAGAGTCCTTTTGTTGTGTGCCCGAGAGGTGAAGACCTCGAAACCAGGGCGCGCGAGTTTTCCCTTTTGTTGTTCTGTCTCTCTCTCTCTCGCTCGCCTACTAGCTACTAGCGATATACCGGGAACCGACGCAAAGGGACTCCGTTTGGGCTCCAAAAAAGGTATTCAATAGAACTGGTGGGGGGAGATGCCCACCAAAAAGGACGAATTTTCCGAACCACGCAGAGCACAATAGCGCGCGCCGGGGGCAGCCTTGGGACTTCTCTCCCACGGTGGTGTGGCCCCGAAAGGAGAGTCGTCTATTCCTGGGAAAACGCTAACGGCGAAAGCCACGATGGCCGTCTCCAGCTGTGAGTGAGCCACAGATAAGGATCCGTGGGTTTTCGTGGGTCGCGCGCGCGCGTCACCGATCTCTTATCACACACCGACGACGATGATGATGACGATGGCCAAAAACATGCTTTCGCCTTCGCATCATCGCGTCAAAGTCTCTTTTGTGAGGTTTCATCGCACAAAAACATCATCAGCACCAGGCATGCGATGGAATCTCGTCATCATCGGCCTTTCAGAATATCGTATCAACGGTATCATCATCATCTTTTCACCTTCGGCAAAGGTGTCCTTTTGATTTTCCAATTCCCCTCCCCCCCCCTCTCACTGTGGTTCAGAAACTTGTTATGGTAAACACACACTCTTCGCATCTCTCGCCAGTGATTCCTGTTGTCAAATCATTTCCGGAAATGGTATGTTTTATTCATCCGTCGGCCGCCTCCACTCCACCACCTTCTCACCTATCCCACGGTGTGCCAGTTGGCGTCGCCACGAAATAACCGTTTTTCGATATTCGAGCTGCTGGCTGGCTGCTGCTGCGTCTCTGGTCCTACACGTGTGTTATGTCCCGGTGTGTTGCTCTCTAGGAAAAGGTTTCTTCGAATCATTGGAACCTGGTGCGTAAATCACCCATCCATCGGTGGAATCATCCTCTACTGGCCTCTCTCTCTACTAACTCGTGAGAGCTGCTACCAGCAGGGGTCAAGGGTAGTCTCAGTACTCGGTAGGGGAGGGGGGAATATAGGAGAAGATCCTGGAACACACCAGCACCACCGGCGGGGGCCACAGCTATTCCGTTCGTCCGTTCGCTAAGTCCACCCTAAAGCGAACGTAATGACCCATAATTTCCATCGAAAATGGGCATAAATCACGACGGTGCGCGGTGCACACACACACACACACACCAGAGAGGAGTCGGTCAGGTCGGTCAGGTTCAGGTCCGGTAACAACACACACACACACACTCGGTCTCGGGTGTACCGTTGGTTCCCGGTGCAAAAAGGAGGCCAACAGACGAGAGGAACGTCTTCGCGTAAATGCAATTACGCAAAACGAGACTCCGAGGGTCCGTTCCCGGGCATATCTCGGGCATATTGGATTGGATTGGCTGGCCACCTACGCGTCACGTCGTGCTCCTCCGGTCCAGGAGGATGAAATATCTTTTCCCCGCCTGCCTCGTCGCCGCCGTCTCTCATTTATGATGCGCTAGCATTCCCGTAATCGCCATCATTACCGGGGGGATCGTTAAAACTCTTTTGCTCCACGTTCCATTCCCCCCCACGTCATGGTGCCCCCGGGATTTGGTTGGAAAGCATCTTGTAGAGTCTGCTGCTGCCGGAGATGGATGTGGCATTCCCGAGGAAGAGAGGATATGTTGAAACAAAAGCAATGGCAATGCCGCGATCCTCCGATGGATACTATGCGCTAATTGCCTTCCTAATGTTGTGACCACCGATAACGTGCGCGCGCGCAGTGGCCACTAAGGTGTGCGCTTTGGAGCGCTCCTCGTTGGTGTCAGCTACCAGCAGCAACATTCCTCCACGAATTTAGGATTGAGAATAGACGAGAAGTGAGATGGCCACCGAACCGAACCGAACCGAACCGAAATGCATGAAATAGACACACTTCCTTGCGACGCATGTATTTACATAAACAAATGATAAACATAACCATTATCATAAATACATATCACACACGTTGAGCGCGAGCGCGCCTAGACCATTGTGCTCACTGTTTTCTTCAGCCTTCAACAACGACACACACCAAAGTCTCACAACTTTTTGGCTACTTTTGTGTCCGGTTCCCCCGGCGGTCGGTGGTATTTCGATTAATATGCATCCACACCCTCTCGAAACACAGTCCCCGCTTTCAATATTCTCTCGCGCGTACACCGGATACCAAATATTTATGCGCCACAAGTCCCTACGACGATCCTCTTGCTCACGATCATCATCATCCTCATCATCATCATCATCGTGACGGTAGCTTCGCTTCTACTGTTGCGCAAACAAGACACAGAGTCCCAGCGCGATCGTGGAGGTTCTGAAATTGTAAACCTCTCTCAACGGCGTGAAGAAGAAGGCCGGCCTCTCCAGGTGGTTGCAGCCGTTGGCCAGCAACAGCAGCAGCAGCAGCAGCAGCAGGATCTTGTTTTATTTATCTTCAACTCGTTTCTCAATGCGACGCGGACGACGACGACGATGGCTGGAAATGAATGGAGAATGGAGAGGAAAATGGTCGAACATTTTCTTTTATTGACACGCTAATAGAATCAATTAACACGCGTGTACAACGGGCGGGGACATATCCCGGGCATGTATTGGCTTCTTCTCTCTTTCTTTTTTTTTAGGGAAGCAGTGAAGAGAAGCTGCATCAAATTTTCTTTGGATCTTTTTTTGGGGAGAATGATTGAGGTTTTGAATGTTTACGCTCGCACTTAGCATCTCGTTACTCGTGGGCTTCCTGCTGCTCCCTGGGAATAGCGGTTGTGGTTTCTCCCAAAAAAAAAAAATCCAACAAGAAGTCGTGATCGTGTTTTTTGTTTTTCTCGTGAGTTGCGTGTCTTGCCGTTCCCGAGCCGAGACGCTCGCCGTGTGCGCGCCACTTCTGTTGAATAAACATCCCCAAATGCGCCCCCGTGAGTGTTCCTTTGGGGCCTTTGGGAGCGCTTCCTTTTGCGGTCCGACGTTCGGACTCACTTGGATTGGATCCATAAACATTCATCCAAATCAGTCACTAGCTCCTCTACGTCTCCATTTTGGCACCAGAAAATGAAACAAAATGGCCAACCCAGAGTGAGAGAGAGAGAAACGGAGAGAGGTAGAGGAGGTCAATAAATTGAAATTTGTAGAGAAGATTAAGTACAGAAAGGACAAAACTCTCCACTACTCAACTTTGGGGTGTGTCCACGGGGCCCAAAGTGGTGCGATCGGCGTATGATGAGATCTGGTACCTTACTGTGGCACCGGGACCTGAGACCCCGGCGCCTACGGGTCTTCATCCTGCGATTTATGAAGTAAGCCTCCCGAACTCTAAGAGCAAGTCGATCCTCACTTTGGAGAAGTCCAAAAGTGGTAGAGAAGAGTAGCACATCCCTCTAGCGCTGGCTGGGGGTCATTGGTGACGTTAAGCTGCTTTGGAGCAATCAATTTAGTGTTTCCCAACCCCGCCACCCCCGAGAGACGAATGCTCTGCCCCCGAATTCAGACCCGAAGAAGAGTTCCCGTAATTATTATACCACGTAAAGCTTTGTGGAGGTAAAAAGTTGGCGATCACAGTTGATGCTGCTGCTGCTGCTGCTGCTCTTCATCCTCTTGATAATACCTCGAGACAACACCCCCCCCCTGCCAGACCTCGGAGCAGCGCGCTCGATTAGCACATAATTTTCCCGATTATGGAAGACGAGCTCCAGAGTCTCTGTCTCTTCTCTGTCTTTTGCACAAGACACATGAGAAATAACGTCGCGTTCGTCGTACGTCGTACGTCGTCGTCGTCGTCGTCGTCGCTAGTTTTCGGTTCCGGTTCTAACGACCGCTAAGCAGCTTAGCAAATGGGAAGTTTATGAGGCTCCTCCCCGACCCGTCCAAAAGCTCTCTCTCTCTCCCTCTCCGTCGTCTTCGTGGACGTGCAAAAGGTCTGGGGCCTGGGAAACGGTTTTTGGTAAATTGATCCCCACCGTTGTCATAGTCGTCGAAAATGTCGAAAAATCACTAAAAAGCCCTGCTGTGGATCCTTCTCTCCCTCCCTCACTCCTCTTTGGCGTATCATTAGTCGTCGCAATAAGCCTATTGAGAGATGCGAGGGAGCGAGCGAAGAGGAGATCTTCTCCACTACTACTACTACTGACTGTGTGGATTGCAGATTATTTGCATTTTCTTCTTCTGACCACGAAGGCTGAAGTCTTAAGAAGCGAACTTAAGACACACCCGAAGAGAGCCGACCATAAATATGGACATAATTAATATGCTATCGATCGCTCGGATCGCAGATTTTGATGTCGATCGATGGAGTTGGAGATGTGGAGAGAAGGGAGAGAATGTCGCTCATGAAGCGCGCGCCATAAATTGCCACCAGCCCCCTCTCGTGGAGCGGAAGCGAGAAAGAGAGACAGACAGAGAGAGAGTCGCTCGCTACGCGGGATCCGATCGCGTTCCGGTGATAAGCAACGGTGACACTTCTTCCTTCTCGTCGCTGGCTCAGTGTTTTTTTTGGTGCGGATCGTTGCGACCTGCGGACCAGTTAATCCCTCTCCCCTTCCCCCCCAATCCTCGCCGAGAGTTTTGAGGAAATGGCGCAAAAGGCGCTTGCCAACATGAAAACCTGAGATGCGTTCGGATAAGGACCCCCTCAGTTCGGATCCCTCGGTGGCGGATACAACTGCAGTTGAGGAAAGAAGGGGGGCAATAGGAGGTGGTGTGAAATTAATTCTCAACTCGACAGATGTCCACTGGTGGGGTGGTCACCCCGCCTCGCTTATCTGGTCAGATCGGTGGTCTGCTGTGGACTCTCGACAATTTTTGGCACTGATACCTTTAAAACATGTAAACGGTGCTCAAAATGGGAGAGAGAGAAACAGAGACCACAGACCCCTGTGAGAAATAACTCGCAAGGGAGAAGCGTCCCTTGACCACCAATCCGCGGAACCTGCTCCCGCCACTGCCGCCGGGCGTGGCGATGATCAAGATATAGCGAGACATAATTCTCTTTGTCCGCCCGAAGCTTTTCGAAGGTCCATTTTCTGGGGTTTCCGCTGTGTTGGTCAGCCTCAAAGGGAGAGGGCCCTTCCACCCCTTGGGCGGGTGTCAAATGCTCAGTTCCCCTCCCCTTTTCTTGGCGCGCCGCGGCATTCCATATCTGGATTCAAATAATTCGTGTGCTCAGTAGTAACAGTGGTAGTAGTGCTGCTCTACAGAGGAACATCGTGGATCAAACAGAGATAACAGATGAAGAGGAGTGGCAGCTGGTGGTGGCCAGAAGAAGAAGAAGAAGGGCTTAATATCAACTAACAGGTAGCAGCCGGAGCCGAAGTCGAGGGCGCAGCGAAAGCCGCTTTTTAATGGACGGACACAAGCGGCTACCGGAGTTTCTCTCGGACTCCGCTACTCGTCGCTGTCGTCTGTCTCCAGAACCTTGCTCTGATCCCCGGGGCAGGGCAAATGGAATTTTAGAATTCAATTCCTCGCACCCCCTTTTCTGGGGTCCACTCCCTCCCCCCTCCTCTATTCACCGGCGGAACGGAACGGAACTTCAAAATTACACCGATAAACATTAGCCTAATCGTGTTTGGTGAAAATGGTTCAGCTCCGAAAAAGACGACGCACAAGAAAGAGAGAGAGAGAGGGTTTCGTTCCACTTCACGGTCAGCCGGACAAGGTGTGTGCCGGTTGGATCGAGCGATCTCGTGGCATAGACCGACCAGGTTCTGTGCGCCCAGCAAAGCAGAAAACAATCAACCTCTAGAGAATAAAGAGAAATGGGAATGCCGACGAGGACGGACGGAAATATTTTGACAGTTATGTGATAGTTATGTAGTGAATTGGATTACTGTGTACCTACCTCACTCCCTCGGGGAACTTATCGGCAGCATTTAATCGAAACACACCAGAACCAGTGACACAGCGTAAAGTGAGTTGCAGAAGGTGTAGGGATCATTTATCTTGCAACACTCTCTGTCTGCACTACCGACCGCAGGAGTATGCTTTCAAGGTTTTTTCTTCGAGATTCTTTCTTCCCGAAGTCGTCCACAATATTTTTTGTGATTCGTTCGCCCTTTTGAAGCTCGCCAGAAAAGACGATTCATCAAACACGTTTGTGGTGGCGATGCAATCCGGGAGCGAGTAGTAGATGGATTCGTAATTTGGAAGTAATTCCAAAATAATTACTACTTCTCTTGACCAATGACTTCCAGAAGACTTTGGACCTGTAAGTTGGAGCTCCTCGCGCTCTGAGGTGACTGACTTTAGATGGAGGTCTTTATTTGTGTTCCGGATCGTTTGCGTCTCCCTGCACGCTGCAGTGTGCAGCACTTTATTATCATAATTCTATCATTAGCCAACACCAGCGGCACATTTCGGCACCTGGGAGGTCCCTTAGACTCTCTTCCTATATGATGCAACCCCTTCAGGGTCCCGTTTTTCAAACGCCAGAAGTGTGCGCCAGCCAGGTGTGTCTTTCTTTCTCTCTCTGTGTGACTCGTCATTAGTACAGGAAATGGGAAACACATAAACTGTCTAATCGCGACTAAAGCGTAGACTCCCCTCGTGGAGACCCAGATGCAGGACTTTAGGAGGCACCTGGACGCTTTCCTGCATTCTGTTGGTTGACATTCCAACATTAATCAACGGGTTTTGGGGATTTTAATGAGGCTGATGATTTAATTAAAATCCGTTTTTCACGAAACACGAAACCGAACCGAACGAACGTCGTCGTCGTCAGTAATGCTGCGTAGGTTCTTTCCGGGACGAGTTTTCAGTCACAGCAAAGGTGCTGATTGGTGTGGACCCCGGTGGTAAGAGCGCCCGCGACGATGGCCAGTCAATCTTAGGTCCGTCGCTGCTTACGATTGATTGATGTCGTCGTGGCCACCAGGAGGACCTAGAAAGCAGCACGTCTATTCTTTCTTTCCGTCGTACATCTGTCGTTGTCTTGACCCCGCGGCGGTTGTTGTGACAGAGTTGGTGGTGGAACCCTGTCTGGATCCTAGAAGAGAGGAGTAGTAGAGGCCCCATAGGCCGATGCCGCGCTCAGTAGGTGGCCTCGATTCTTTTGCTTTGCTGCAAAGCCTCTCCTTCTCTGCGCCAAGAGTGTCGCAGATGGTGGTGTCAGTCGTTGAACGCTCGCGCGTACGGAGGATTATCGCGTGCGATCGACTGTGACGACGATGGCGACGTGTGTCCCGGCCAGCAGCACGGCCACCAGCTAACCAGAGGCGTCTGTGGACCATCCACAACCCGGCCTACGATCACGAACTCACGTAGCGAGACGACCTCTCCTCGCGTACGTGTGTGTGGGCAGTATGGTTCCCGGAGAGACAGAGGAGTGTCTCTGCACCGTGTGGATGTGTCATTCGCCTTTGCACCTTCCCTTCTCCTGCTTCT
Source organism: Anopheles darlingi (assembly GCF_943734745.1). Lineage (NCBI taxonomy): Eukaryota > Metazoa > Arthropoda > Insecta > Diptera > Culicidae > Anopheles > Anopheles darlingi. Next base: position 4,862,852 of record NC_064875.1, on the reverse strand, counting down.
CCCTTTCCTTCTACCACATGAGTGACAGCAGCTCACTGCTCCGAGACTCTCGCTTGTCTACGCTTGTCTTGCCGCAGCAATAGAGAACATCGGCCACAAAACTAAACGCCTGGGGAGGGATGGACCCGTGACGCGGTGGTGGTGGTTCTATAAATCCAAATCACGCCAAAAACTCGCTGCCTCCATCATCAATGTTTATCACCCTCGCTCTACGCGACTTAGACGTGGAGAATGGTGCGTGTAGCAGCAGCAGCATATGATGGAACTCTCCGGGTGCGCGCGATCCATTAGCGACTCGGAACGAACGGTTTCTTCACGAGTAGCGCAGCGCAGGGCGCACACATAAAAAACAACCCGCAACCCGCATCTACCAAATGAGACAGTAAAGGGAGGGGCGGCCATAAAGGAGAGGAATTGATTTCTCGTAAATGTCTGGCTTTGGTTGGTTGGTTGGTTGGCTGCCTGTTTGTTGGTGCAATAAACGCACAACTCCGCACCGGCTCCGCGCGAGTCGTTTCCAAATCTTCGTCCATCCGTGTAGAGGCCATATAAAAATATGATTTGATAATGGGACGGATGGCCACCACCATCTACCACCCGTCTCTTCTTTGCCGACATCCGTCATCCATCATTTGGTCTCTCTCGCGGGAATGGGGTCCTTCTCGCGGTCGGTCGCGGCTAATTGATTTAGTCAAGTGTGGTTCTCGGCGCTCTTCGGATCCCCGTAGAAGACGCATTTTTTCTTTCTCCCCAAATAAAAAAAGGGAAAAGAAACGAAATTAGAAAAGACACACAACTCACTGCTGCTGCTGCTGCTGCTGCTGCTGCTGGTGAGTTGAGTGGATCTATAAAAGTTTTATGCCCCCGCGCTTTGGGAGCCATTGACACAAGAGAGGACGGCGGCAATGCTGCACGCGCTCCCGCACTCACTGGCGATGGCGGCGGCGGTCCCAAAAGTTGTCACAGGCCAACGCAAAAGGCGGCTCTCAAGTGCTTCTTTCCCCACCGGTGCTGGATTCCCAGACCCCGGGACCTTGGGGGGTGGATGTTCTTTCCGTTCTTATCAAACCTCGATTCTCATTTGGCCAGATTCTTGGAAGAGCTTCCGGCCGCTGGGCTGCTGGGATCTCTAGTACGGGGAGGAAAAAAAAGGCTCGAGGACAACACACGCGCGCGCGCGACAGTCATCGTCCAACTTTCTTTAATGAATTTTGCGAGGATAAGAAAAGTGTGGAGTGTGCAGCAAGAGAGGATGATGGTGGCTTACGCCGTAGCGGCGGTGTCGTAAAATTAACGATAATTAAGTAGCAGCGGGGCTTGGGCCGTGGGCTCTCGAGGCTCGAGGTTTTTCCGTTTTTTTGTGCGCAGATTCAGCAGCAGCAGCAGCAGTAGAATGTATTATTACAAATTTTATTACCCGAGATCGTTTTCTGGTGGATTCCGAAGCCAAATGACTAATGCTCTGTTTCCGTTTTTTCTCTTCTCCATTTTCCAATTGCAGGTAAGCGGTCTGAAAGTGAAATTCTGATGATGATAGTAGCTGACATCCATGCTGTCGTGTAAGCGAGAGAGAGCCAATCCCAACAGAAGACTGTTTGCTCACAATGTTGATCCGATAGTCCTCCTAAAGGCGACACAAACTACTTGCGGTCGTCCTATTCGCTGAGATATAGCGACCGCAACACTCAAGTTCAAGTTCCTACGATAACTTCTTATATCACTCGCTCCGCAAAGGAGGTCTTCTTGCGTGGGGGCCTTCGCACACCAAAGAAAATGAATTATCCATTTTTCCGAAAATCTGAAGGTGTGTATAGCATTGATTTGTCACCTTTTCGTGTGCCTTCTCTGTTTGATTAGTCTACGGGTTGATCCCGTGCGTGTGTGTGTTTGCGTGTGTGTGTAGAGTATACTTGTAGCTTTTAGCAATTGAATTTGAAATGCAACGAAACGGAAAGGAGCGTAATAGGTGTGTTTGAATGCGCATAATCGCGATTATGCTGTGTACCGGTGAACTGTGAAAACACCTTCGTATACATACACACACACACTCGAGAATTAGCATCACCGCTCCCGCCAATCAGCAGCATATAAGCGCACACTAAGCGGTGAAGAGACACACGACGCAGATGGTGGCGTAGGAGCAACGCAGCGTGGCGCACAGTGCACATCACAAACCGGGTGGATAATGAGCAAATTTAATATCCTGCTCGTAAATGCATGAAATGTATTTAAATGCGAATGTTTAAAGGATCGCTTCGTCGCTTAAACGAGGCTCGTTAGACACGCCGGTCGGTGGTAGAGACACGGACGGACAGCTGAGAGCGAGACATCGGCTTAAAATGCGGAATCGTTTATGCGCTCCAGAGCAAGAGAGAGAGAGCCACCAGTAAGCCACCATCACTACTCCGATTTGTGTGCATACACAATGGGAACTGTGCAGCTCGAAGCCCTTGAAGCGCTTTAAGGAGTGCGCTTTTGGCCAACGTCAATCCGCACTAATGGGCCACGACGAGACCACATCGCATCCCATCGCATTGCATCGCATCTTATACACGCCTACGGAAGAGTCGCGCGCAGGGTCGGTCCCCGCCAATCAGTGGGAACCAGTTCCTCAGAGTTCCTTCGGGCACATTCTTGTCGCTGTCGTACGAACACACACACAAAACGTCGACGGTGTCTTAAAGCCCACATGGCGCAGCATCTGATGGAAGGAGGGAGAGCCACTCAATTACCCTGGCTGCCCGGCTGGAGGCGGAAACACAATGTGCAATGCCGTGCTCTGGGATATTGCCGCGGATTGATGCACACGCATCTCACGCCGCGCACATCTGGACGACAAGAGGACGCTAGCAGCAGCAGCAGCGGTCTCCTTATTTATGCTGATGACGATGTAAATCTTCCTCCTTCTTCCAGGGGTGGACGTCCGATGACGTGACGCGCGATTCAATCGCTACGAAACAACATGGCGAACCCCCCTCGGTGAACTTGAGGCGCCGTTGATCGACCTGGACGGAGGAAGGAGCGACCATTAGCCATCTTATGGGACACTAGCTGCTGCCGGTCGGTCGGTCGGTCGGTCTATAAATGTGATCCTTTGAGGGCTTTACCGTGACACTTGAGGCGAGACGAGACGAAAACGAGACGAACAACGCGTCTCGCAAATGGGAACTCATTAATCACGCGGCAAAGAGAACGGGGAATTCATCACACGCTGGTGACGGTTGTGTGTGGTGTGGCGTTTCTATCGTTGGGGCACCGAACCGAATTCGTACATTTGCCGTTCCCCTCTCCTGCGCTATCGAACGGCGCGGTCCCATAAAGAATCCAAACCTCCAAATTGACTCACTTAAGAGGCGAGATTCGCTGCGACGCGAGAGAAGTGTCTTGAACCTGGTGCTGCTGCTGCTGCTGCTGCAACTCTTCAAGAGATACATTCTGGCAGGCGAAGGCGTGCGGTGGTTGCGACAATTTATTTGATTGAGAGAATTGATTATTACGAGATAATGGAATCATATGTGAGTGGTTCTGGATTTAATGTAAACATTTGTCAACAGAGAGACAGCAACGTTTGAGTTGAGGGTGAAGAGGAACTCCCCCCCTCACTCTCTGAAGTAGAAGAAGAAAATTGAACGAATGGAACCCCACCGCCGGGATCTGTCCCCCGAAAAGACTCGAAGCTCGAAAAATGGCTGGCAGCAGTTCTGTGTTCGTTCCTTTCTTTTCGAACAGAGGTGGTGGTGCGTGCGGTGCTACGGACCTCTAACCGAGTTGCGATTGATTCAAGCATCCATCCTCCCACCGTTATTCGGCACACCGGCATATGATAGTATTGGTTGTCTGTTGGCTCATAATTCTATTTACTCTCCTGATTGCATCGTATAATAATGCAATATAGAATGGGAAGAACGGCGAGAGAGAACACACGACGAGTATTGGGAGGGGGTGTGTGCGCCTGTGCCTCAATCTACAGCCAAATAGTAGAGCATGGACGTGGCCAGGTTAGTGCGCGCCTAGTGTGAAGCGCGCACCCCTTTTCTTCCTCACTTCCTGCTTGCTCCTCTCGAGTTGAACGAGTTTGAATTGTCTGATCATCAGCAGCAGCAGCAGCAGCATCGGCATCGGCTGGGGCGACATTGGGAACAAACAATCGTCAGGAGCGAGCGCCACCTGAATCCGTTCGTTCGCTCCAATCGTCGTTGTCACTACTTCTCGGTTGGTTGGGACTGGGAACTTCCGGTTTGTTTCGTGATTTTTATCATTCCCCTTTCGTAGAAAGAGGAAGAGGAAGAAGAGCTGGATCCCGGTGATTGGATTCGAAAATCAGAACCGTCCGCCCTGGGAGGAGGAGGGCTCTTCATATAGAGCAGCTCGATGGTATCGATTTGTGCAACGATGTGTCCTCTCGCTCTCTCTCTCTCGCTCTCTCTCTCTCGCTCTCTCTCTCTCGCTCTCTAATCCCAATACCTCTTTTGCAGCGTGTGATATACCACCTCGTCGGTATTACCAGGGAGGAGCGTGTATTGTGTGTTGTATGGGGAGCTGCAATATATTTATCTCCCGGACGTGGCCATGGATCAATACGCTACACCCATTGGAGTCGCGACTCCGACTAAGGTCCGTGTGGACCTGGAAGCGTACTTTACGGGTATGTGAGGGGCGCGTATCTCAAGGACACACATAGACACACACACACACACCGCTTGGACTGCTATTTGTGCAAACGATGCGCCATGTGTAGCAGCAGCAGCAACACCACATACACAATCCCGTAGCTGCCGTCCTCCAGAAGGCGCAGCGCCTCTTCTCTTTTCGTTCGGTTTGTTGTCGCTTTCTCTGTGTGCTCTTCTGTGGTGTCCACTCGGTGAGGCACTGCTAACGACGTGTAGCAGCAGCAGCAGCAGCAGCAGCGGTGATGCTGGAAGGTGCAGAAGACCATACCTCAACTCCAGAAGCGCCTGCAAACGGAAAAGACATCGGAAAGGGAGAGAGGTTCGGTTTGGTGCTTCTGGCAACTACAACACCGGTAAAGATCCACCGTTTGTTCCCTGTTCTCCTAGGTCCTGCTGCATATGTGCAACAGGAGAGATGCAGCGTGCACGCCAGGCAGCAGGTTCCGGCGGGTGGATGAAGATAAATATATTTGTTTACCTCGAAGAAGCGCGCCCTGCAAAGCGATTGCGACGAACGGTCACGTCGTCGTCGTCGTCGTCGTTGGAGACAATTGGGTGCCGATAGATGGCGACTGACGGTATAGTTAGAAGCAAGTTGCTGCTGCTGCTGCTGCTTCTGCTACTGCTGTGCACTGTTTGCCCAACAAACGAACCACCACTCCGTGCGCCACTCTCTGCATCTGCGTCCTCGCAATGTTTCTACGCCACCGATTGGCTTCCCTTTTGCGCCCGTTGGTTTCTCTGCTCCAGTAGATCTGCTGCCTTATGCTCTTCTGCTACTACTGCTACTGCTGCTGCTGCTGCTGCTCTGGAATGCATAATAAAACATTTTTGGGATCGATCTTGGAGCAAAATTTAAATATTGTCGTCGCAAGGCGTGCTCGTCGTCGTTGTCGTGGTCATGGTTTTGTAAGGCATTGCTCGTTACGGGAGTGACTTCTCATTCCCATTTCGTTTATTGAATCAGTCCTGCACTGCTGCTGCTGCTTTTCTATTCATCCCATTTTGGGCAAGACATCAGCAGCGCAACATCTCAGTGCAGAGTGCTGCGCCGCGGTCCTAAAAGACTAAACAATCGACCGCGGCCATGGTTTAATGGAGAGACACAGAAAGAGAGAGAGAGTGAACAGCTGTCAAAATAACCTTCTGATGACATTGTTGTGTCAGTTGTATGGCGTGGTTTTGGGAGGAATGTGTACAGCTGTGCTGTGGTTAAAAGGCAGCCACTTAATTACCACCGCACGCAGATTACCGCGCTCTACTCTGCTTCGGCTGGTGCCCTTCTGGTTCCCTCAAGCGAAGATGTTGCCCTTCCGCGTAGACGCGTAGCTCAACTTCAAGCTCAAGAAGTTCATCTTCCACCCCACTCTATGCGTCCAAAGCGTTTAAACTATTCCGGGATTCAATAGCGATGCGCGATATCTATTCCCCCCTTCCTTTTCGACCTGAGCCTCTTCTTCGTTCCGCAAAGAGAGAGAGAGATACTGGAGAAGAGATTGTGTGCCTGCCTGCAGAGCACCACTCAAAAGCTCACGGTTAATAATATGTTTATCTAAATGGGCAGACTCTTCCCGTGAGTTTAGCTAGCTAGCGGGAGCTTCTGCGAGTTTGAGACGCGACCGGAGGACCATCTGTGTGCACCACCTCCTAAGGTGGACTGCAGGAGAAGGGAGCAGAGGGCGGGTTTATTAATTCTCACCACTTGGCACCTTTTTCGGGCTATGCTCTCGGCCACTAGGCCATCACTAGCCGCCGCTCCCTATTAAAGACGTTTGACGGCAGTTTCTCACGGGTCTTTCGGCCACGGCGCAGTCACTGCGGTGTCTGTCTGTGTGTGTGTGTATGTTTTGCGAAAGGGCGCACCATCTTCCCGCGTCTGCTGCTGCTGCTGCTGCTGCTGCTAGTACTACCGGTTCGGGGATTCGATCGTAGAGATCTCTTTTCGATCGGCGTGGTATGCGGCCACCATTCGAGAGTAATACAGGTCAAGCCAATGATGGCGGTCGGTGGTATCGCATGGAATCGAGTTTTTTTTTATGGTCCGGCTGTCCATCTTCGCGTGCTCTAGCCCCTAGCCAGTCTTACCACTGGCGGCCCCGGTGCAGCAGCCTTTACCCATTTATGTTTTATGCTGCTTTTAGCCTAGCAGTGTGCACCGAGTGTAAAACGGCCTGTGCAAGGGTCCAGTCCTAGGGCCAAAGTTGTTGACCACAGAAAGAGGGAGAGAGGAGAATTGGGCGAGGGCACAAGTCGTAGCCACATGGTCGCCACATTTGCTAAATCCGTCCATGACAGTAAGCACCGATTCATCTGTCAGTTTCCGTGAAGAACAACACACACTTATACACAACAAGTCCGTCCGTGATGTCACCCAGAGGAAGGGTCCCTTTTTGGATCTACCGGACCCGATTCCCGCTGACAGATTCCTTCATTACGTACCACAGGAATGAAAAGGCATCTTTCTCGCTAGTAGTTAAAGGTCGAGTATCGATCGATCGATCTTTAGACCGCGTCATTTCATCAATCCCCGGGATTGATACGAGATGTGAGATCCTCTCTAGACTCGACACTCTGTGACAGCAGTTGGTGTGTGTACAGTCGACTGTATCGCGAGGCCTAGGTCAGGGCTAATTAAAACCGACAGCACGAGCCCCGCAGGGAAATCGGAAGCCGGCATGCAACGGCTGCCTGAAACTTCCCCGGTCCAGTGGTCCAGTTGTCTGGTCTGGTACGGTTCACCTCCCAGCAATTAGTCTCGGGAACGAAGTCCCCTTTCCCTCCGAGTTGTTGGTCCCTTCCGGTTTGTCCCAGTATTTTGGATGGCCCTTCCTGCCTTCCGACTAATTAATCATACCTTTGCTGTGGGGTAGAGAACTCGCAGCCTTTTTTGTTTTTAGTGGGGAGTTTTCTTAACCTTCCAAAATGGTTTCAAGGGGTGACGTGCCCTATAGTGACAGTGAACATCGAAAAAAAAAGGAAACAAAAACGGAGAAATAGGCAATCCCGGGAAAGCTATCGTTGGATGGATGGTTCGCTGCGTTTCCGGGGCGCCCTCTTCTAGCCCCGAATTTGGGGGACGTGCAATGTGACCCCAAATGATCTATTGAGACCTCCGGAATAGTAGGTAAGGGAGGGTGGCGCACACCCGCGGTGCAGATGATGGGGTCTACTCGTGGCGACGACATGCTGATACCCAGTGTTAGAGTGCCCTGTTGTGTGGCGTTCCCTTTATAATTACCATCCACCACACCAGATGGTGTCGTGATACTCCAGCCCAAGCGATGGAATTGGTTTGTGCTACACTCCAAAAACCAAATATTTCAAAACACACACGATCCATGTCCAAGAGGTTTTGCCTAAGGGAGGGGAAACCGTTGGAGAAAGAAAATAGAAGCTACGTAGAGAGAAGACCGATTCTGTCATCACTCGGATGTTCGCCGCAGGTTTAAATATAGAAACGTTCACGCTAACTAATGACGCCCCTGGCGGTTGGTGCAACGGGCGATTACTCCGCTCTCTTTACCGTTCACCGACAGTATTGCTTATTCCGTGTACTGGCAGACTTGAGCCCCTGGTGTCGAACGCAATGGTATGACGCATCAGCTGCTGGGAGAAATTTTTGGAAAATCACGCGGGGAATCTTCCATAAATTGAAAACGGAAACTCAAATGAAGCGTGCCAGCAGCCCCGAGTACCAATTGTTTCAAAGTGGTCTTCGATTTACTTACTATAGCTAGCAAACTCAGTAAATAACTTGGTTTGGGATATGTAGAGGGTGCACCACTCATGGACCGCATACTCTGGCCAGCAGTTGTGTTTGTGGAGACACGCTCCAAGAATTCCCAGAAGAACATCAGAACGTAACCTACATTTTCGACAGAAGAAGAGCTGATCCTGCTGCTCGATTTGATTATAGTTATCGCAGGAACTGGAAAAAGAACAAGAAGTAGGATCAGAATGCTCTTCTTCCCTTCTGTATCCTATTTGGGGAAGTCCCTTTATGGCGTGTGGCGTTATGCGGCGAGTGACCTTCCACGGCCGCTGCTGCGGCTGTTGCTGCCTAATTGTAGGGGACTATCCTCACACACACACACAGCAAAGGGTTATAGGGATATACGGTTGGCTGACCGGCCGACCAAAGACCAATCTCCCAATCCCCAATCATCGGAATGAAGGTGAAACCATCCCCATACCCGCTCTCTTAAGTCCGTTCTACTCGACATAATACCCCTTTTTCCAGGAGACTTAGCGCGTCTGGGGGCGTGGGGATTGTGCATGCATGAGTGTGTCTGTTCGTATGCGTGTGTGTGTGAGTGTTTGTCTTTCAAAATGCCCGCCCGGGATGATAGTTATTAATTTGAATAATGATAGACTTTACCTGCTTGATGCGCTGTGGAGGGCGCCTGGTGGGGTGGTCCGAAAAAGGTCGTACGTCCCACTACACTCCAGAATGTCTACGCTTTTGACCGTATTCTGAGTCCAGGGGGTTTAGATCCTTCTTCTCCACAACTAAAAACTGTTACAAAAAAACGATGCATGTGTGATTGGCAAAGGTGGTGTGTGTGTGACGAGGTCTCAGTGCCGCACCTTAATAATCGCATGACATCACAAGACAAGTTTCCACCGACGAGACTACTGCTGCTTTGCAGAGTGCCGTTAGCTTTGCACTGGACCATGAAATGAAGGCGCATGAAGGCGGTGTTGGTGAAGGTTACAGAAGGCCTCCTTTTTGGGAAGGGAGGTAGGTCGATGCCTAACTTCGGTTCGTCGGCTGACATTTCATCCGTGTAATTTTGAAACGACGACCAACAACCCCCAAAAGCACAAGCATCTTCCCGGATCAGATCGGAAGTGTAGTCGTCAGAGGGCCGGCAGCCGGTGTCCGGATTCGGTTCCGCCGGAACGGGCCGAAGAAATTGCCGATGAAATTGTGTCCTTTGCATTATAATTAGCTTAACCATCCCCCTCGAAATTCTCTCTCTTTCTATAGAGAAGTTTTGGTCGTTCTGGTGGCCAGATTTGGTTCGGTCTTGGAAGCAAATACACTGTCACCTCTCCGTCTTGGTTTTCGGATGTAACGCTCCGTTAGCTATGGCTGCCGGTTCTCCCCGCCTAAAGATGTCGCCTAAGGCACGCAGCTTCCATTCTAGCCGTTGCCGTTTTCCATTGGTGTGACCATCTGGGGTCACCGATCGCGGTCACGCACTCCTCTCTCTGTTGGTCGATTCGCTTCACTTCGAGCACCCCTGGCATCTCATTTGTCTACCCACAGCCAACGCAAACTGTACGGAATGGAGTCGAAAAACAAACCTTCCACGATTAAGACCCCGAAAATGTTGAACCGAAAACCGAAGCCTCGGATCGAATCGGAACTTCCTGCGTATCCGTTGAGCCATCTGCTACACAGCGAGAGAGAGAGAGGTGTCCTTAGGGAAAAACTATTTCAATACCAGCACCTCACTACGCATAACAGAGAGCACCCTAGAAGAGGAGAGAGAGAGAGAGAGACCCCCGGCAGAACGCCGGCCGAAGAGTGTGAAATTAATTGAAAATTAATCGTTAATACTAGGTCTACCATTCTGTTGCGGTTGGTTCGGGAAGGGTGCTGCAAATAGCGCAAGAAAGAGCGAGAGAGAGGGAGAGCGAGATGCACGATGGGGTCCCAGTTAAGGGCGGCCTGACCGGCCGGGTTTGTTGAATGGCGCGCGCGCGATACACAGCGTGAACCGGAATCGATCGAAAACAAACATCAAAGCGATTCAGGCGATCAGCGGCCGACCGTCGCGACCTGCCTCTCTGCTACTCCCCCCATGAGCGTGAAGACCTCTGGCCTCTGGAGGAGGAGAAGAGATGGAAGTGGATGGTGAGGGAATCAATTTATGGGCACAACATACATAAAAAAACAGACGCACACACGGAGAGGCACCAGGCGGGGCATGTATTGAACGGGCTCCGTCGTTCTGTCGATCATCTTTAAAGGTGGAGAGAGAGGGAGAGGGAGAAAGAGAGAGAGAGAGAGAGAGGTCTTTCGCCTTCGGGATCGTAGTATTGATCGTTTATCAAAACTCCTGAGGTCTCATCGGCCAGCAGCAGCAGCATTCGTCTATACGGAGTGATATACACCCGCCAGACTGAACCGAAAACGGTCATAAACCTCGCTCTCAAGCGACTCCTTTGGACTCCAATAGAAGGAGGAATGAGGAGTTGCCCCCCCCCCCCCCTCCCCAAAAAAGCACCACGGGAAGAGTCCGCTAATTTTCAAAAAAATGAACGATAATAAACCGTCCCATAAATCATGGACTAATGAATTTCATCCCGTAAAAGGAAGAAAGACGAAGGAGAAAGGACGGAGAGTAAGAAAGAAGCACACACACACGCACACACAGGCACAGGCACAGGTTTTGGTGGGCACAAACGACGAGCACTTATGATGTGCCCTGTGCGCCATGTGCGCGAGTCCCGCTTTTCAGCTATTAATTATGTTTCTTCGTTCACAACTTCGTTCGAGACCCTTTTCGCTGTGGACCTCGGGACGACCTCAGAACAGCCGCGAGCAACAGACACACAGACACGTAGACACACACTTCAAACTTCCGAAGCACCGCGCAAAGTCCCTTTCTCTGTCTTGCTCTTGGTGGAGGTCACGACGTTAGGTTCGTTACTGTTTTAGGTTCTAAGCCATCGTGAGCTTAACAGGCGAAGCTGCTTCTACACCCTCGTGCTCGTTGGAACACGTGCAGAGGCTATTCTGTATGTCAATCGGCGGCGGCGGCCAAAAGTAGTACCTCAATCCTCGTGAGCAGCGTTCGCGAGATCTGGACGCGCTCCTCGTGTGTATTCTCGATATGGAAATGGACTTCATTAATCATTTTCCAATAATATCGACCATTAGCTCGGTTTCTTGGTCTTCCTTTTGGTTTACGGTGCATTACGGCGGATCTGGACTTGGGGGCACCTCATGCAAACTGACCAAACACGCGGTCGCACGCTTAGCACGAATTCGACGAGAACTAGGTCCCGTAATGCCAAGACTCTCGAGGAAACATTATCATCTATCCCTATGTGTGTGTGCGCCTTAACCTAGAAACCCTCGGATCCGTCGTCGTGCTGTACAAGAATTCCCGTAAGGTCTAGCAACGTACCTCGCGACTCCAAATAACTCGTCTCTTCTCGTGGTCTCTTTCTGCGACATCGTTTAGAAAAGACACACAACAACAACGCACTGGCGGGGGGGGGGGGGGGGGGGGGGTCAACGACGACGCCGGGATTGTCTTCAGGAAAAAAGCGTGTAGTCCCTTGACCGCTAATGTCTCGCGGTGACCTCAATTGAGGTCAATTTCGATGATCGGTCGACTGCGACTGCGATTTCCGGCGAAGCATCACCACCAGAAACAACAGCAACAACAATCGAGCATCGCATTAGATCGGGAAAGAGAGAAAGAGAGTGAGTGAGTGAGTGGGTTGGAGATGAGCAACCATTACGCCACCCTCACCACCGTCACGGGACCACCACCTCCATTGTCTCTTGTGGTGATGCGTCTTGGGAAAAGTGAAATCAGCGGTTATTAGCCTCGATGGCGCGCTATAGCATCTCTTGATGACGCCTCCCGGGGGTGTCGATTATGGGTTTTTTGGGGCCCTCGTCGTCGTCTAGTAGCTGGTATGGGGATGAGTATTTTGCGTTCTCCGTGTCACGATAATCGCACTGATCGCGAGTTCCTCCTACACGACTACGGAAGTTGGCTGTCAGTTTGATAGAAGGGAAGGGTCGTCCCCATCACGAACCACGTCCCACGTGGCGCTGGCGCTCTCAAAGAGAGTCTGGTTTGGAGCTCTCCAACGAGAATTCCGGGAAAAGCTGTCAAAATCTAGAAAATCCGAAGCTATCCGGAGCGCTGCTGGAGTTGGTGATGGGTGGTGGTGGTGGTGGTGGTGGTGGTGCGTGTGACACTGACAGCTACCGAGGGCGGATGGCGAGCACACTACTAGCCTAGCCTAGCCGGCCATGGGCGTAAATGGCGCTTTCTGCCGGAAGTGTAAGACCCCAACGAGGATGAGTTTTTTTTCTCGTTCGTTCGCTCGTTCGCTCGTTTCGCCTTCCAGCTAACATTAATTAAACTGTCAATACCCGATTGCCCGATAGAAGAGAGGATGTAGAGCACGGTAGCGGTAAGGACGCCGTTGCTCATGGCGTTGGTGACGGCTCCTCGCGCGTCCTGACTTTCTAGTAACGACCAGAGTTTGAGGTTAGGGGTCGACTAGGCAAAATGGGGGAACAAAAAAATGGCCAGAATTCTGGCTTGCAACCGGGGGCGCTTTCATGGGGAGGATGTGCACGTGGAAAGTGTCAGGATCGGACCTAAAAAAAGTGTCTTGTCTGTTCCGGAGGATTCTTTTTTTCCTTCGTTCGTTCGCTCGCTTCCTCCGGTTTGGTTTGAAACCCGAGCTTCCGCTGTCCAAAAGTTCTTTTCATTAGAAAGTTTAGGTTGACCGGCCGGCCAGGCGGGGCCGGCCAGACCAGGGCTTTTGAGGCGAGGACATCACCAACCAATGTGGCGTGGCACAGAAGTTGGTGCAGACATTGGCACGAGGGGTCATCTTTTGCTTATTTGACCACGCGGGGGACCGAACGCTGTGGACACACCCGAACTGGACAGAAGCGTCCAGAGTATTCAGCTTCCTATAGATTCACAGAGAGAGAGCTAGAGGGAAAAAAACGAAAAAAAAATGGTCGACGATAAAATAAACGATAAAAGTTTTCCGCGTTTTCTGCTCATTCTTCAAACCGTTCGTTTGCAGCAGCAGCAGCAGCAACAGTACCACTAGACCAGACCGCAAGGATATGCAGACGGACGCGCGCGCAGTAAATTGGCCACAGCAGACCCCAAGTCACAGAGAGTGGGATTTTAGAATATGTGACGCGACGCGATGTCAGCGGTTTTTTTTTTATTTTGGAGAAATGGACGAAACTTTATCCATTTCTCAAATGTCGAGACCAATGCACAAACAAACACAACACACACTGTCTTCATTTTCCTGCTTCCCAGATTACATCACGTCGGCGTCTCGTGGCCTAAAGGTCCACTAGTTGTGTGGCGTATGTTTGGAATCTATTTGGACAGCACGAGGTTTGAACCTAAAGGTCTCGAGCTCTCGAAGATGACCCTTGAGAAACCACGTGGCTTAGCTCTCTCTTTCTCTAGGTCTCTCTCTGTATGTAGGCCGGTGATGACAGCTTCACTCGGCAATGCTGTCAGCAGAGTCAGTCGATGGACGCCGACGATAATCTCAATCGGATCAGAGTGGGGGGAAAAGAACATCCCCCACTAAAACGCAACTTCCTCTCGTGGAGTGCTGCTGCTGCTGCTTCTGCTGATGAGGAGGACACTATCTGTAGAGAAGGAGTTTGACAACCGCAACCGGTAGAACAACAACAACGCACTCGCCTCGCCTTTCAGCAAACACAGAGCCATGGCCAGCGAGCCAACCAGCCAACAAGCTCTCTGCTAACGTTCTGCTAACGTTCTAGTGCCGCCACTTCTCTGATGCGAAGGTCTCTGGGGCCATTTATTTATGTTCTCCCTTGGCGTGTCAAAGTTTAATGGTCGCTCACCGATGTGTGGCCCCACTTGGTGGTAGCGGTGGTGGTGGAACAGAAGCCACCCCGTCAAAACCGGCGGAAAACTTCTCGGCCTGACGCTTGGTTTACCCAGCTGTCGCGCCTCTTAAACCGCGCATCACATTTCGAAAGACACCCGGACGGACGGACGGGTGGACCGGAGGACCACCTTTTGCTTCTATTTTATGCTTTTTGGTTATGCGTGTGTGTGTGTGTGTGGATTTTGAAGTGTGTGTCTAAAGAGCAGCGCCCTGGATTAGTGCGAGACAGAGATGAAGAGAGAGAGAGAGGATGCCTCTTGACCTTTCGAACTCTCCTCAAATGGGTGCTGCTCCCACCTCGAGGCAACGATCATCGATCGTCGAATCCCAAAAATAGCAGCCCCAAGAGCAGCCTGAGAGAGAAGAGTGTCTGTGTATCCTCTTCGGAGTTTAGGTCGTCAGCCGGTCGATCATCCCCAGAAAATCACTTCCAAATCAGTTGTGGGCGCGCTGAGCTCTGGGCGCTTCAACTTTGACGCATCTTCGGTCGCGTATCGGTTGATTTCACACACTTAATCAAACGATGTCGGTGCGCGTGTGTGTGTGTGTGTGCGGCCCCGTACGGACCGGGAAAACAATTTCCATGGAGCACACCAAAAGGGCCCCGAAGGTGAAACCAGCGGCCGGCCATCCAGCGATGAGAACACAACATCCTCACCGTCGTCGAGCAGCATATTTCCATTTGTTTTTGACATTTCTATCAATGGCCGGCCGTCGGAGAAGATTTATCACTCCTCCTTCTCCTCCTTCTCTGCCATGAAAGGAGAGAACTGCCGTGTCCGTGCTTGAGGTTTGCTTTGGGCCTGGAGCCTGGAAACTTCTCATTGCGAATGCGACGATGGCGGCGGCAACGACCACCACAAAGATGTATGTTTATGCTCTCTCGCGCGCGCGTCCGCGAAAGAAAACATATCGCGAGGGAGGAGGGAGTCCATTGAAAACCAAATAAAGCCTCAACACAAAGCGATGCCTAATTTAAGGAAGCGCGGAGACGACGAAGGAACGCACGCGCGCGCAGACAAACGCAGATATTTCATAAATTGTATTATATTGTAATTCGTCCGGACATACATCTCCTCCTCCTCCTAAACCACCTCTCGGAGGGTGCCCTGGACCCCGGATCGATAAATCAAAAACGAATGCGTCGGCGAAGAAAGGTCCGTTCACCACCGACCGAGCGAGAGAGTCGGAAAGAGATGAATGTCCCTAAAGAGAAAGATGTGATGATGCATACGCGCCTCTCTCTAGGCCTATGGCATGGTATGGGGGCCCTTGAGACCCTTTTACCGCTGCTGCTGCTGATGTGCTGTGGGATCGATTGTCCTTACGGCCACCTTCTTCACCTTCTCCTCGTTTTGCGCCAAAGAAGCCAAAGTTCGCCGTCACAATCGATTCCTGGCGCGTACGGGAAATCAGGCAGACAGAGGGACTTAAATGGAATTGGGACGGGGGGTCTGTGGAGGTCCACAGGGACACTCGTCGTCGTCGCCGCGCTGATTGTGTGGTTTCAAATGTCATTGCATTTCAATAAATCATAATCCCCCCACCTCCCAACAACAAGGGGGTGCCTATGCTCATCACCGAGTGTGGATGTGGAACACGCGATGTGCTCGTCGAGGTTCTCGGAAGAAGCAATCTCTTGGGAACTAAATGCGCGCAGAATTGAGAAAGGCGAAGAAGAGTTGTCCTTTGAGCTCCCCAAAATTGGTCCGGGGAATTGGTGAGGGCAAAACAAATCTTGTTACTTCTCCACATTAATTGCTTATTACAATGGACTTCAATTCGCGGGCTGACGACGAGATACGAATCTCCCTCCAACCTCCTCCGAGTATTTGTGAATCATTTAAGGAGTTCGAGGTGGTGGCGTGCCCTGGAGATGGCCTTTTTCGGCAAAACAACGCCGCCATCGCCGTTGTTATTGGCCATTTGAATTCGATTGTCGTCAGAAGTGAAGAAGAAGAAGCCGTTGCCAAGAGCCAATCGAACCAATTAAACGAGCATCGCCAGTGTGGCCAGAGTAGTATCGCCGGGGCAATCCTGTGGACCTCTGGACCCTGTGGATCCTAACCTCCGGATCACTTAGCGACCAAAGTGTGGTAGCTCGCGACTGTACTTTGGACCAACCGGGGTGGGGGGAGAGGAGGTCAATGTAAGAGCCACTCCAAAACACAAACAATGAACCCCAAGAATGTAATATTTGTCTGTGTGTGTGTATGTGAAGATGGTGGCGCCCAGTTCCTGCGAGCATAAGGGGAAGGTAGACCCGCAAGAGACTCAATTATCGAGCCAAGACAATAGACAATATGCTTCGACTTCCGACCAAAGTCCAGCTCGACGGTCGTCTCTGTGTGCACCTTTGTGGTGTGGTGGGGTACTTGCGGTATGCTGGAGTATTGTGGGGGTCCTCTTCGCCAAAGGAATGGTCCATTGTATTCCCGAACGCTCGATGTCACGGAAGGGAGGGAGTACAGAGGTTGAGGGTCTGGTAGAAGTACATTATCATACCACAGAGAGCGGGAATGGCGCACTTAGTGGGGGCCTCTTCATTCCTAAGGGCGCTGGTAGTTGACTTGAAGCCCATTCAAGGTGACACACAAGCGTGTGTGTGTGTGGTTCGATTGCATTTATCGCATTAATAAGAGTGTCTCTGCGTGTTGTATTATGTTTGTAAGCCTTTAGCATAAACAGTTTCCGAAAACAACCCCAACTTATACTTTCTTTTCTTCTTCTTTCATTGCAGGTTCGTATTCTGATGAGATTCTGATTTCTGATGAGTAAACGAGACAGAAATCAGGTGACAAAACGGTAGCGCGATCTTCTGGTGGAACCCCCAATTCTGATCATTCTGTTTCCCGTTCTTGGTGGTGCACTCTGGTGGTAAAGGAAGTAAGAAGCGATTTCAAAACACCTGATAACGCGCGCGCATCGCATTGCGAATTAGCTTTTAAGCTTTAAGCTAAAAGTAACGGGGGGATCGTTTAAGGGGGGGTATCTCAGGATTTTTGGTGTTCCTCCCTCTGGTGCGCGTGTGTCCGCGCAAACCAAAACAACTCTTCACACAATGTTCCCATTATGGGTGAGTGTACCAGTTGCATAATTTTTGGTTCGTTCTTCCTTTGGTGTTGTTTTGTTTGCGAGACCGCGTTCCGTGTGCGTTTTCTGTTTCTTGTGTTTCATTCTTTCTTTGTACTTTCACTCTACCTTACTCTTCTTAACGTGTTCGTTTATTCTTTTCTGATCTTGTTTTTCTACTGGTCGTCTTCATCGTACTTTCCTTCCAATTATGTACCGTGTGTGTGTGTTTGTGTATAATAACCAATTCTTTTCTATCTGCCACTCTCGTACGCATACTTTCTCGATCTTCTTTCTTTCCTTTTTCGCTCTTTTGAATGTCTTTTTAAACTCGTCTCGTTCTGAGTGTCGTCTGTACGTTTGTGGCTGTTTTGTGCTGTCAAATGATTGTCTCGCAGAGTCCGTCCGTACCGTCCGTACTGTTACAACCCCTCCTGCTCATCATCTTAAGACGCAGCATATGTGCCGTTGAGCTAGGGTCGGGGAAAACATGTTGCAGGCTTGGGTACAAGGAGGAGGGTGCATCAAAAGGGGCCCGGTAAATTAGTAAAAGGAAGGAACAAACGAAAATACATTGTCGCATGCCGCATCTTGCTGTCGGATCAATATCATAGCCCATCACTAAAGGTCAATATACCCACAATCATCCCCCGGGTTTCCGATTGGGGACTGGTATGTCTTGTTTACTGCGGGGCTTTGAATGTCCTGAAAATGTAATGAAAATAGACGCTAAATGAAGTGAACTAATCTGTTCAAATATTGTGACAAACCACACAGGACAGAGGGAGGCCAGAGTGTAATCCTCAATCGATATTGCTCTGCGCTGCTTTTTGGTCTAGAACGAACGATCAGTCTCCCGACCTCGCAAATACTTCTTAAAGCATGTGCAGCCATTTCTTTATCTAAAACCAATTTCTTTTACGAGCAAAATGGGGAGGACCGGTACGAGGGATAAAGGATGATGCCGCCGCCGGCGCCGTCTCGTGTATCGGTTGGACGAAATTCAATTTTCCATCACCAACGACCGAAACCCATAACTTCTTACCTTACATCTGCTGGTAATCCTTGGCACGAAGCAGAACGCGGTTGGTCAGTGGTGGTCTCTCTTCTCACCCTGGACCCCGGGCTACGAGAAAACCGTCAATAAATAATGCACCCTCCCTTTCTAAGCCAGGGGATGGTGTCCAAAGATGACGGAAGGTCCACTTCGTCGTCGTCGTCGTCAGGATATTTCTCCCATTGCTTGGACCATGGACGAAACTCCAACTTTCCAGCGCAGCAATTCCTACAGTTTCAACCTTGCGCTTGTGGAATCCTAAACTCCACTGGAAAAGTCGAATGTGTTCAGTACATTGTGTGTCTGTCTGTGTGTGTGTGTGTGTGTGTGTGTGGCAGGACACTTTTGATCCGATTGTAAACCCTCCTCTCAGCTTGCTTCAGAGGAGCGTCCAGGAACGGTTTTTTTATAAATAAATAAACACGCATGTCGTTTTGCTGTTTGTCTCGAATGGTATCGGCATTGTCACCGCTCCCGTCGCCGAAGAAGAAGGACGAGAAGGAGAAGAAGAAGAAGATGGGACTCCCCTGGTGTCTCGTTCGTTTGCCTGGAACGTTAAATCAATTTTTATCAAGTTTTGGTCAAAGATTCGGCCAAAGATTCGAGCAACCCAGCCAGAGCACGGGGAGAAAGGATACCACACCACATCATGTCGTTTGAAGTGATCAACTTGTTAAAGTGAATCTCCTTCGCTTCGCTCCCATACAAACAGGGCACAGACGAAACAACAAACAGCTAGTCGTCTAGTAGAAGGTTAAGGTAGCGCCGAGAAATGCAATCACATTTTCGAGGTGATTCCACCCAGTGAGGAGAGTCGTCGACTATTTGTACCTAGAAGATGCCGTAGCAAGTCGAAACCATAGGTATTGAATACCTTAAAGAGCAAGAGAGTTTGAGTCGCTCGGTGGAATCTCGCTTCTATTGCACACATTCCGTTCTCTCTGCGAAAACGGGTCTTGCAGGGCGCTTGGAATGTGGAGCGTTTTGGATCGTCTTTGGCCGCTGGACTTGAACAATCTCAACGAGATATCGCTCGTTGTCGTTGCTCGCGAGTCTGAGATACCGCCCAGACTAGACACCAACCCCCCGCGGTTCATAATTATTCAAATAAGCACGCGCCATCACGAGAGTCATTTTACAAAACTATCAAATCGCAAAAATCAAGCTCTTGGTGTCGGTGGTGCGGCTGCTACCGTGCTCCAGACCATCGGATGCTCCAGTTCTCGTTTAGGGGTCTCCGGCCTTACCGACCCCAAGGGAGTTGGTGAATTTATGGTCGGTAGTTTGTAACCTTCCAGGCATTAGGAGGAGGACTTGTTTGTAAATTCCTCTATAGACATTGGTATGACCTTTTTTTTTGCGTTTTCTACTGCCGGCTACCGTTTTGCTGATTTCACCAGGGGATTACTCCGCGACAGCAGCAGCAGCAGCAGCGGGGGGATGCATTATCAAACCTCCGGCGGCGGCAACCACAGTAGACCATTTCGCTTGCCCTTCGTGCGCTTCTTGTCGATATCGTCGAACGCGCAATCGAGGTGCTTGTGGTACACAAGTACTACCACCACCGCACCATCATCCGCCCGTTACTTCGCGACACACGCGAGACGCGAAAAGAGGAATAAATTGACTTCCAGACCCCCTCACCTTGCGACTCCAAGCGCGCAGTCAATGAAAATAATACGCAAGGAAGAGCAGAGCGCAGCTTTCAGCGTCGCGTTCTTGCGTGGTGCTCCTCCTGCGGGGACGATGTTCTTGTGCCTCAATTTGCAGCACCGCAGCACGCAGACACACAGAATTCATTAAGGTGGCGACCGTGTTTGTTGCTGTGTTGTGCGCCCTTGGAATGGAGCTCCGAAACATTTCCCAAAAGAATTGAACAAATCGAGAACCGCGGGTTGTCGTTGCCGCCGACGTGCCATACGCGACGTGCCATGCTCCCTGTGGCATCTTGCATTTTGTTGTCGATTTCTTGCGAAGTCGACACCGCGGCCAGCCAGAAAGACGTAGAATTGGAAAGCTAGACGCGTACGTCGATGGTCTCCAGAGAGCGGAGAGAGAGAGGCCGTCGAGACGAGTGGAACATCAGCAACAACAGAACGATAATGACCGCCAGTCAGTCAGTCAGCAGTGTGGTCGTCGTGGTCGTCGTGGTCCAGGACTCTGCTGGTGAGCGGTTGTGTCATCTTGCGGAAATCGCGGTCTTGCTTGCGTCAATCCATCCATCGAGAGCGACGAGAGAGCGAGGTTCGGACCGCATACGAAATACGTCCGAGATAATTAATAGCTGTCACAAGTTAAAGGAAAAGGGAAGGCTCTCTGGGGGGGTTCTCGCAGTATAAGGGGTACGCACGACGACGGCGACGACGACGACACGTTACTGCACTGAGCGCGTTGTTTATACTTTTTTTCCCACTGAGAGAAACTCTGAGGGCCCCCAAGTCGGAACTTCTGAACGTGTGCGGCGGCTCGATGTGTGCAGAAAACATGGTAAGGAATGTTTCTTCGGTTCCGACTTGGTGGAGAGTGTGAATGGTCAAGACGTGGTCAAGCATGCGTGTGCGTCTCCCATGGGAGAGCACGTCACACACCGAGGGGTCTGTGTTGTGTGGCATATCTCCGGACCCGACCGGACAAGACCGGAATTACAAATCTAGGCCCCAACCAGACGCTTATCACTGCGGAAAAGGAGAAGACGCATCTTCCCGACATCAACGGCGATCGGTGATCGGTGATCGTGTGTCGATCGACCGGTCTCCGGTCTGTTCATGTTGCACAGGGTATCGGATATCGGCCAAACCCAACTTGTCGTCTTGTTGATGACGACAATGACAGACACACACCGAGGAGGGACACAGAGTTTACGCGCCTAACTAGCGGCATCACATCATCTATCTTGAGCACATAAGGACCCTGATAGATCCCGATTTAGTTTGCAAAGACCTTTTCTGCACCATGATTGGCAGGCTCGTCAACTTCTTCAAGCGGGCAAACACTCTGAACCCCCCCCCCCCCCCCCTCCCGGTGTGATTGGCTGGACGTGCCAAGTAACGGAATCTAAGCTACTCAAGCCGCGTGGATCCTTTCCCGAAAATCTTTCCGAACTTTTGAAAAGGAGAAACCCTTTTTTGCGCTACGGACGAGAGGAACTACCGTCCTGCTGTCATGTTATGTAGGCAGATGATCAGAGATGTGCTCTGTGTGTCCAGCAGCAGCAGCAGCAGCGGCTGTCAAATCGTGTCAATCGTATGGTGCCCCCCTTCAAAAAGGACAACCGGCTTTTGACTTGTTCGTTTGCTTGTCGTCCGCTAGTCAAGTTTCAAGTCAACTTCCTACAACAAAGTGAAGTTCGCAAATAATGTGCCTATGTCTAACACACACACAGCGGAGCCGACTGAATGTAGACGACATTTTCGGGCGCTTCATGAACACGACGCGGTTTTGATGAGGGTTTGATGAAGTTTTCCGCGAAAATCCTTTGTGAATCCTTTCACTTACCTCGTGTTTCACGCCCTTTTGGTTACTAGGACATCAGCAGCACCACCAGCAGCAGCTCAGGTGTAGACGAAGGTGGACGTGTGGTGCACAACATTGCGTATGCAAGGTTAAATGATGCCCGTTTGTCCGCCGGCCGCTCGTGGTAGTACCGAGGTCGTCTGGGTTATGGAATGTTGTAAAAGTATCCTTTTTGGACTTGTCGTCGTCGTCGCCATCGTCTGGAGTGGTGTGCCTGACAGATGATGATGATGTCCGCGCGTACACACGTCACAGAACGCGGCTCTCAAACCGCTTTTTTCCGGCTTGCAGCTCCGGTTCTGGAGCGACACAAACGGTCATGGGGAGCGTGTGTGTGGATTTATGCTGGGTTTACTTTCGCACGTGACATGACTTTCGCTGTCTCACGCTCGCATTCCGTGCTCTGTGCCGTGGCTAAAAGGCACAAAACGCGCTCACTGCAGGCACTGCGCTTGGGCGCTTGTTACCACCAGCACACAATCCTGGCCCAACCTCTATCACACGGTTGCAGTGCAGGACGATGCGCATACACCACAGCAACGTTCATAGAACCTTCCGATTGCCGGTTGAGCCGGTCCGTGGCGAATCGGGAGCGCGCGCGAGCGCCCTTGCACACGCTAGCTCATGACAATCCTCACGTCTCTATGGCAGGGTTCCTGTAGAGAGAACAAGGACGCGTGTGCTGTTGCGTCATATGCGCGATGCCGTTGCTGCTGCATGCTGCAGACATTAGGTACGGGGTTTGGAGATTTTGTTTCCTGTTTTTTTGGATTACAAAAAACAAAAACGCGGAACTTTAACCATAGCCAGGCGGAGGATCGTTGGAAACAGAAACATAAAGCGCCAAAGAGCCGAGAGCATAGCGTGTGACGATGGTCGTCGTCGTCATCGTGCGAAGCGCGCTTTTGCTGTTTGGTCTCTATGTGGATCGAAACGCGAGAAACGTGCAGCTAGCAAGCAGCGCGCTCGTTGTATAAACACCGCAATGACTCTCGTATGTTGCGATCTCTCCTCTTGATTCTCGCGGTTACTGCTGTCCCTGCTGGTGGTGGTCTCTACCTTGTCCTCCCCAGGTTCTGGGATGGATTTTTCCCAAAAAGGAAAAACTCGATCCCGCTCTCCTCTTCATCACCTCCTCTTCCTCGGCCGCAATCACCGGTCGGTCACCGTTGCGTTCCGGGTCGGAGGGAACCAGTGAACTGGAAACAAGTTCCCGGGGCGAATATAATGGAGAAGTTGTATCTCGCGTGTGCGCCTTTTCGACCTCTCCTGCTTCTTCTTTTTCTTCTTCTTCGGTTTCGCGGTTCATGCGTGTGTCAGGGGGGGGTATCGCCAACATAAACTACACGCTTATCATCTTTATTATTGTTATTATATTGTTCAATTTCTTCGATTCTTCCTCGGCTCGGCGCTGCTCTCGGGAGAGAAGAAGAAGCTCCCTCATCTCCTCTCGTGCTGCTGTGTATATCAAGGAATCCAAAAAAGGGAACAACTCCAGTGAGAAGCGCCTCCAGAGTCTCCACCGACCGATGAGTGTCTCAGTCTCAGTCTCTTGCTGCAGTTCGTTCGAAGCAACAAAACGATTAAAACAAAGTCCCCCCCCCTGGACCGACATATAAGGCGCACAGTAGAAAAGGAGTTGCGCCTTTGCAGCATTTATGTGTCCGAACCCGCATTGCCCGGGTGCGATTGTTCTTGTTGCTGGCAGGCAAACGAGAAGAGCGGCGGCGGGGGTACAGAATACGACAAAGATGCATTCTTCTGATAGCCAGTTCTCTCTACTCTTTGCTCTTCGACGATGTCGTTGAAGACAGAGTTCATCCAATTGCTGCTTCTCATCGAGGCGATTACACGCGAATGAATCTGCCCTTAGTATCCCTCCACATGTACGGTTTGCGTATATCACTTGCATAACTAAATTGATTTTAGCTTCTCGCCAGCACTACTCCTCACAGAGAGCACACCTTGTCAAAACCCAAAATACCTTTCAATTAGCTCTACCTCACTCGAGCTGCTGATGGTTGAAGGTGGTATGTGTTGTTGGTTCATTGATTTCGCGAAGCGCTCTCTCTCGCTCTCTGGAACACGCAAAGGTTCTTTGCTGCACCAAACGACCGATACCTTTCCGTGTGTGCCACCGTTTACGGCGCAACATGATGATGGCCTTTTGGAGGACGGTGGTAGGCGCTCGATATATTGCAAAATTCTCCACCTCCTGCATGGCATCGTGGCCATCGCTTCCACACACACACACAACCCCTATTCCTGCCAAGGCAAAGGGGCGCGCGATGGTCGATTGTTTATTCATTCTTCTGTCTATTTGCCTGTTTAGTTGTTATTCTTTGCATTTATATTAAACCCCGCTCCCGGTCGCTCGATCGACAGAGTGCAGCCCGGTCCAGCCCAGCCCGTTGCGTGCGTCGTCGTGTTCTGGTGGAATGGAAAAGGCTGCAACGGTGAGAAGTCCCCAGGAGCCATGTTTGTGGTTCAGAAATTGGATTCGATAACGCGCTGCTCTAGAGTGTTGGTCCCACCACTCCGGTGTGGATGATGACAATATCAAGAAGCGCCCGAGCATAATCCAGCGATCCATGGAGATTCTCGAGGGGATTAGGGGGAGAAGAGTGGCCAGGCCAGGGCATTCTCTATTGTTAGTGGCCCCTCCCCGGGCCCTGCTCGACCCTGTGACAGTTGCTTGCTGCTCTGCTGTTTACTCGGCTACTAGCGCCTGTTGTAAGAGCGTCTGTTTTGTCGCATGTAAATCCAGGAGTTCAAGGACTGAAGGAAGATGTATATATGGCCAACCGATCGGCCGACGGGTTGCATACGAACGCTGGAAGTCGTCTCTTTTCCTTTCCTTTTTCCATTTTGTTTGAGACTTGGACGCAAGTTGAATACTGATTGCGCCCTTGCACTGCCTTTCGATACGCGATGGTCCATTCTAAGGCGGAACCATTCCTTCGAATGCAGTTTGGGGAATGACTTATTTCTGCATCATTCTGTAAACGCCCCCGTGGTAAAGTGAGCGAAAAAAAAAACGATTGAGAAAGAATACCATCATGACTCTGTCCCTGTGGCATCACATGCTGCCTGTTGCTTTTCAAAATTTCGAAGACGCGCATTTCCGCATTATGCTTCGTTCTCTCTCTCTCTCTCTTCTCCGTCACCATAATTATTACCTTTCTGGTCGATCTCACCGACCGGAGAGAACAATGAAAACGGAGCTTTTACGGGTCCCGAGCTGGTGGGGAAATCACATTAAATTATAATAACAGACGCAGCATGAGACCCGCGGTGCGGTGTCCGTGTCCCCGGGAATCTATCGGTTATATCCAACACCCTCTCGCTCGGGTATCGAGCCGATGGTCATAAAATTCGTAGCTTTAGGTGGCGTGTGATGGGTTCCGAATGATCGAACACAAACACACGAGCCACGAGAACCACGATGGGCATTAGAGAGGAAGGAGAGAGATAGGATCCCTTGAAGAGGGCCTTCCCTGGCGGAAATGATGTTGACCCTTTTGTGGGATACGATGAGACCATTCGCGCGGTCCTCTTCTCTCTCTCTGCTGTCGTGCGTGTGTCTCATCGACCTTATGAAGGTGACAAAATATTTTTATTATTATTCGTCTTCTGTGACCACCCAAGTCGACCCGGTAATCGATGAGACGAGAGAGAATCTCGGAATGTGTATGTCGCTTCATGTGGCGCCTTGGGATTTTGAGAAACACCTCCTTACTCCTTTGCTTCCTCAAAGCCAAGGGGTCATAAACCGAAATCAACGGAAAGATTCCTGTTTATTGGACCATCTCATATTCGAAGCAAAGGTATGGGGAAGGCCTATTCCTCCTGTTTCGGTTGCTCAACACACGCGCAACACTAACAACGCATCGAACGAAAAACGGAACCAAATTAGAGCCAGAAAAGGAAGGTGGTTTGGTTTGGTTTGGCTTTGGTGGTGACCCTTTTGCCCGGTTGATGGCCATCGCCCATCAAGGTGGATACGTGCGAACCGGCATCGATGTAATGGTCCCACCGGTTACCGGCTGTGGCGTCGTTCGGCTGCTGGATGGATGGTCATGGATTTTTATGTCACTTCGTCGCTTCTCCGCGTCCCGGATCTCCAGATCGTCGTCTTCGGCTCGAGAAGACGGTCCAAGAAGAGAAGGTCCCATGAAGCGACAAATGATGTTACAGAACAGTGAGGGCATTATGCTATGGGGATCCTCCTTGACCTCGCTCGTTGGCTTCTCTTCCATTTTCAAACACCAATAGCAAGATCCTAGCTATCGGCTGACCCTCGACCGTTGTTGTCTCCCCCTTAACCTTGTGTTGTGTGTGTGTGTGTGTGTCCCAGGGCGTATAGTATACCCGGGACACGACGCACTTGACATAAATTAAACCAGGGCTCCCACAACGAATTATGGCACAATGAATGGTGGTGGTGATGGTGGCAAAGGGAGAGAGACCCGTAAGTGGAAAGCTGATATCGACAGGCCAAGGATATCGAAAGTAGTACCCCCTGGCCGGTCGGTCCCCGGTCCGGTCTGCTTTGAACTCCCACGAGACACACTTTGTTTGGATTTTTGCAATTCCTGCTGCTGCTGTTGTGTCGAGACTTTTCTCTCTCTCTCGGTTATAGATAGCAAGCAAGCACCACGACCAGTGTTCGGTCCAGGCCCGGACATTATCCGGACCTTGACTCGCTTTTCCAAGATGTCAGATGCCTTTCTTCTCACCCATGCACACACACACAGCCCGCGCTGCTCCACCTTGGGCACACTTTTGTCTCTCTCTCTCTCGCTCTTCATTTTGTTGGGGTTTGAATTGAGATTGTCTTCAGTCGAATGTGTGGCAGCAAGTGGCAGTCCAGCAGTTGCTGACTTCTTCTTCCTCTTCTTCTTCTGACGGTGACACAACGGGACCGGTATCGGTAAGTTCGGAATCCAAGGGCTTATCTGCCGCCAGTCCTGCTTGGATGAAATCTTCGTTAGCCTTCGTCTCGTCGACGCACTGGCTTCTACTTTTTATCGCCGCGGCCTTCGACTTCTTTTTATTATTTTCCTTCTGGTGTTACGTTGTCCGTCCTACCCAGAAGGACTTGGAGCCCACCGCTGGAACTGGTGGATCGTTCATTCCAACAAAGGAATGCGTCCTTACTCCACTCCTGTCTGCCTGTTGGTTCGGATGAAGATGGCAATCCAATGGGGAAAATACGGAATCCTTCGGTTCGATCTACACACACGATACAGATAGCTAGCCAGCAATAGCTCAACCAGGGGCCTCTCTTCCCAACGTTGTTCCAGGCTCCAAGATGGTGGTGCCCTTTTGCGGCCCAGCAAATGCCAGCCACTACCAGTTGGTCCTTCTTGTCTCAAAATACATTATCCGCTTGGGTTGCGAGCAAAACAATGTACGCGAGGAGGAGCCTTCACCGTTCCTTCGGTGCCGGTCTGTGTGTGTGTGTGTGTGTCGGAGGAGTGGCGTGTGAATATGGTGGTGTCCTTTTTGCGGCGATGACCGAGGCGACATATTAAGTCAAGTACAAGCTTCTGTCCTTCCTCTGCGTGTTTCTTCCGTGACGTGGACCCCGGACCTACAACAATTGCGCCAACCCGGTACAAGAACACCACCACCATCACCACGATACCGATATCAAGGATCGTTTGTTTCGCCAACGAGCAGAACATTGAGTACACGAGGCAAGATGTGAGAGATTGAGATGGCGGCTGTTCGGCTTTTCGGCGAGATTGCGGCGAAGAAGAGAGGTTCGCGCCGCGCCCGGACAGGACAACAATGTGTTGGCGCAACCAACACCATTCGAAGACGTCGTCGTTTGCCTTGTGGTCTATATAGTGGTGTGTTCTGATGGCGTTGCGTGTGTGCGGAGAGATATCTTAATGTAGCTCACTCCGCTCCTCTCCTCCCAGTTTCACGATCTATGCTGCTATTCCTGGCCACCACATGGTCCTTTGGGGTGTCCTTGCTCGCTCGACAGTGACATTGGTCCATTGGTAGCTTCCGTGACTTTAGTTGCTGGAGATGGTTTTTTGCTTGCTACTGTTTGTGTGTTTGTGTGCGAGCATTCCACTAGACACACACACCGACAGACAGACACACAACAGAGAACACATTATCTTGGGCCCCGACTCCTGGAAACGGACAGATAACTCGCCAACCACATCTACACCCTCACCGCCCTCTCTGACATTGATGAAGACCTTCATCCCCCCTCATTCCCACGACCCAAGAGAGAAAGATATCTGGGGTAGGCCTCGACTCGGCTGGTCTGGTGCTCGTCTTCTCCTCGGAATGTTTCGTGACTAATGCCTTCCCTCCTAAATGGTACAACAATACCTTTAGGCTCGCCCTGCCCGGCACACATACACACACACAACGTAGAAGCGTCTTCTCGTCGGCTTCGGTAACGAGGTTTTGATGCCGAAAATAAAGCAAAACCTTCCGCCCATTCCCTGTTGCTCTGCGGCTACTGTTGGGGGGCGACACGGATAATGAACACGGGGATTAATAGAAAATATATGTAGCCCCTTCTTCTTCTACTTCTCCGTTGTCGTCGCTTCCGAGGATCCTTCGAAGGGCAGGTTAGGACCAACGGTTTTGTAGTACGGAGAAGGCAGGATACACACCTCTTCCTGCTCCTCATCCAAACAGAGAGACACATTAAATGGACAGGTCTTAATGTTGATGTCCAGCTCTTGCTGATGGCTCTGTGTATGTGTGTGCCTTTGAAGAGCATTTAGCGTTCCTTCTGTGTTTTAACGGCTGAACGACACAGTGTCCTTTTTGTCCCCAAAAATTACAAGAACCTTTTTCGACCAACCGCGCGCCATCCCATCTGAAATGTCCCCGACGAAATGTTGCCGATATTTCAAAATGTCCTTACGTAGATTGAGGTCGGCATGATGATATGGCACCGCCGGAACATCATTACATCATCGTTGCTGGCGCAAAAGAAATCAGCTCGCGATAAATCGGTCAACGACACACCCTTATACCCCGTTCTCCGGCATGGATCAGGACTTTTTACCCTGGATTTGGCTCTTCTCTACTACTCTACTACCACTGGGCACAGATTTTGTTGCGGATCATTTAACACGCGCGCTCGGCCCCATTGGCGGTGGTGGGGGCCAATCTTCGGATAACATTCTCGCCACTAAATCGTGCATGAAATGGACACAAACTTACCACTAGCGCCACCGCCAGGACACTGCCAAGTGGTAGTGGTGCGTCGTTCGCTCTCGGTGTAATCGCGCGCTGTGAAAGTTTGCGATGCGAAGAGCTTTTGCAAAATGAAATTGAATGACGCGCACACCAACAACAAGGGCGGGAGGAGTAAAGAGGGTAACAAAAGTCACTCTTCAAAATAAGAAACAGAGAGCAGAATAGAGAGAGAGAGCGAGACTTGAAGGAAAAGCGATTGAAAAAGAAGCGAAGAAGTTGGCAGGATAAATATCCATCATTCTTGTCCTGGTCGCCGCTGCCTCCGAACGCGCACCATCATCGTGCACTGGGTTGGAAGAGAGAGAGAGAGGAATGGCGTAAGAAAGGAAGATTGTCGAACGATTTGCTGGCAACAAACCATCACTAGTACGCTGCTGGACTGCTGCTGCTGATGCAGCGCTCGGAGGATTCTGGGCCACGATTCTGCTGTGGCGCCACGGTGATTATGTTTGATTCTTCCATAATGCTGCTCCGGTTGGTCGGGCCCGGGACACAAAAAGTGTGCGACTTTTGAATGAGGCGAGTCCTCAGTATCCGCGGGGTGTCAGTTACCAACCCAAGCCCAAGAGAGGAGGTACTATACATGCCCCCGGAGATGGCAGTGATCCAAGACATGCACCACCACCACCACCACGGTCGCCAACGGTTGTGGACCACGCGTAATGACGTGGTTAGCATATTGGAAGCGATTCAGCTCAACTCAGCACGCTTTGGTGGACTCTAGTGGCATTCCCGGAGCGCCATTGCTATCGCCAAGGGATTGTTAGAGGAGCTCAAATTCGAGGCGTCTCGCAGTGAGATTAAATCAGAGATTGGAGCCAACCCCGGAGTAGAATTCTCGTTCTCTCGATCCCTATATTTGCTTCTTCTGTTTTTTTTTCCCGGGGGTTTGAAGATGTAACATATACCCGTGGAGGCAATATCTCAAAAAGCAGCACTAGCTGCTACTGTTCCAGAGAAGAAGTGGTGTGCGCATTCTAAGAAGATTGCTGCTGCTTCTGGGGGAAGACAAAATTGTTTCAAGCGAAAACCACCGTTGCTCTAGGTCGTAAAACTTATCGACATTCGCTCGAGCTGAAAGCTCGCCTTTGCGCGCTAGCTCAGCTCGTCCACCGGATCAACTCGAGGGATATCTCTCTCCATATTGTCTCTTTATCGTGCCCACTATAAAACGCGGGAAAGAGAAGAGGGAACGCGGACACACGGACACACACATGCCATCCTTCAACCCGTCTCCGTATGTTTTATGGTACCGCTTGCCGTGGTAGCGTATTTATTGTGGGCTCCATGAGCCGCCGAAGACGTCGTCGCCTTGTCCACAGGACCCCGTGCCAAGACACACACACAGCACAGTGCCCGGTGCTCGGTGCTGCTACTTGCCAGCCGGCTAGAGAACCATGGTGAGGGAGCGTCACGTCATAAAACTCCGCGATTGAAGCACAGGGTAAAGGAGCACCAGCACCAGCAGAAAGCGACATTCTTGCTGCCTAGCACCTTATCCGGAACGCCCGATCGCTCATATGCATATGCGGCGGAGCCGTTTGGAAGCGATAAAAACGCCGTCGCTGGCAAAGACTTTGGGGATTTCTCTCTCTCTCTCTTCTTCTCTTTCGAAGTCGTTGTACCACTACTAGGACTTGTGTTATTTATGTGTTTCGGTTTCCTGTGAGTCACACCAGCAAAAACCGGCGGCTTGGTACGTGCGCGCGATCCTTGTCCTCGACTGCACCACCAGAATGTGTGTGTGTGTACGGTTTCCGAAGTCCGAAGTCCACCAACTCTCTAGCTGTAGAGTCCTACTGGTTGGACATACAGGTAGGAAGAAGGTACCCCCCGGAAGCCCCTGTACCAACGGAAGTCCCATTAACAACATCCGCAACACGCAACCGACTTGCTTCGAGGCCAGGCCTTCTAGCATATTCAATATGTTCCGGTAGTTAAACAGACGCGCGCCCGGGGTTTGTGAAGGACTTTACCGGAGAGGAGAATCAGGTCTACAGAGGCGCACCATGAGGTGTGTGTGTCGAGGTGGCCGAAGATGAATGGAAAATGAGAATACAGGGAAGTGATTGAGTTATTGATTCCCAAAGGGAAGGGGTCCAGGTGACGACGACGTGGTGTGTCAAGGAGAGAGAGTCTCCAACCAGGCGGAGTTATAATAGGTCACGAAACCGGAAGGACGTGATTTGTGATGCGTGTATTGCTGGTGCTACTGCTGCTACTCCAGGATATCCTCCAGGAGCGACTCTCCACAAATCCTCTTCAAACCTTGTACGAATGAACCCATATACCGTTGACCAAAATGGCGATAAAGCATTAAGAGCGACATCCCTAATCATCGTATATATGGCATCGTCAGAAAAACGCATAAACCACAAGCTCTGAACCGAATCTCGGCGTGCGCGCCGGCATATAATCGGTGGCCACACGACGAGAAACCATTGGATTTACAACCATTACCAGCTCCAGTTCTCTCTCTCTCCCTCGCTCTAGTGCGCTGTGAAGAGACGTCTGGACGTCGTACTTTTTGGAAGTTAAATAAATGTTTTATTGCCGCTCGCGCGCTCTGCGCTGCAACCAATGACACTACCCCCGGGGGCGCATCCAAAGCAAATCAAGATATCTTGAGAGGTCCCCCAAGGGGGCTCCAAACATTTGGAATCCACACAAATCTCGAATCGTTTCATTTCGACCTCGACTCTTCCAAGGGCAGCAGCACCCTCGTCTCCTCCCCCTCGCCGCCTCCCAAAAAATGCGATCACTTCGAGCCCGCTAAGTGCTCATCGTAAAAGCGGCGAGTCCCATAAACATGCTCTGCTCTGCTGCTCTCTTCCCCTGCCAAACTAAGAACGTTGTGGGGACCATCGCATCTAGTAGAAGCTGCCTCCTACTAGCTCTTCATACGCGATTAAACCAATGACTCCACCGAGGTGGATCCATCGCAGAGAGAGAAGAGAGCAGACGACGAAGTGGCAGAAGGTGTAGGAAGAGCTGCTCTCCTCCTGTTCATGTGTTCTTCCATTTTTATGTGACTCGCCCAAGTGGCCGGAACATCCTTTTCGATGTCCTCCACACTACTATAGCTAGCCCTCTTTAGCATCAACACAGTAGCAGTAGCAGCAGTAGCTGCAGTAGTAGCAGTGTTTAGAGGAAAGGGTGCCACACAGGGCACATGACATGAAAGACAAATTTGCTAAACGGAAACGCAAACCCAAAGACCCAAATGAGTGCCCTCCAACTCCTCCCTTCAACGCTATTCTCTCCTCCTCTCAGGAGGCCTCAGATGTGCCGCAGATGTGAAACGACTTACGGGTGATGAATATTCATAAACACACATGCCCACAGCCCAGGACAGACACACAGGCACAGGCACACTGTGTCACCAAGGATAAACCACCCCCCCAGACACACATACTACAACACTGGGTCAACAACACTGGAGCAGTTTCCGGTGGTGGTGGTTTTTTTTTTATTGGTGTTCCTTATTAGTGGCGCGGAACCGCTTCCAGAAGAAGAAGTTCCTGCAGGAAAAGGAAAACCTTCACCGGGGAGGAGAACCCCGTTGGCCGTTTTTTCAATTTTCCTCCAACACTTTTAAACTAATTTTATGACCTTCTCCTGGACACGCCATTACCCTC
>NC_064875.1:4747500-4822500 GCF_943734745.1 Anopheles darlingi | reverse complement strand
ACACAACAGTAGCAGGAGCAGCATCAGCAACCGATGGTCTTTATCCGCATTGAACATTGTACACTTATTTGTTTATTTACTTAACTCACTCGCCTGGATGCGGCTCTTCCGGACTACCCGTTCAATAGAAAACAATCGCAGGAACTCCTGCTGTTGCTGCTGGTGCTACCCGTGCCCTCGTCTACTCTAGGTTGCAGCATCACATCCTGTGCCTGGCTCGTCGTCTGCATGATGTCTGCCTGGTGCAATGGCGGCCGCGTGCGCCCGTGTGCATCACTTCGCACAAACACGCAGCTACCGAATACCAACATGGTAGAGTAACGGGTAGCAAGAGGTGCGTGGTGGTTGCGTTACGAAAATTACGAAAACATAAATTTCCGACACTCCAAGTTTACATGGAGTGTGTATGCATCTGTCTAGCGGAATGGTTGTTGTTTTAAATTGAGAAAATATGTGCAGAGCACTTTGCGTGGTGCTCGTGGTGCCTGCCTCACTGGCTGGCCTCTGACTAGTTGGTTCGGTTTCGTGATCTTTTTTTTATTTCTTTCTCCAATTTCACTGGAGTGTGGTAGTACGAAGAACCGATGTTGTGCCGATGCGTGGTCACAGAATGCGGGTACTGGTGCTGCTGGTGTTCGTGGTGGTGGTTCGTTAGTCTGGTGCAGTCGTGAGGAAAAAACAAATTGCCTTGCCATGAATTTCGGTGCTTCGAAGAAAGATTCCGCAGCTGCAGCAACCCTGGCCACTGCTAGGTCTCTGGGTCATCCGCCACAGCACAGCACACGATGAGGACGAGACACGAGACCTGGCTGGGACACACACACTGGGAGTCAAGTGAGGCACTTGTACGTTATGTGCGCACGCTCTCTTTCTCCCTTTCTCAACTTTGGCTGCTTCCGGTGGAAAAGGCTGCTGTGACGATTGATGCTACGGTCCCATGGTCCAGTGGTGGTGGCATATGCAGACCACGTGATGTTTGTTCACGCTGGATCTCTGCTTTTTCCATTCTGCACATTCCTCGATCCTCGGTGCCGCCCCCGGTACGCAGTTAAGCAAACACTAATTGATAAATGGATCCGCGCGCACACCATGGATGGCCACTCAAGGCAGACTCCGGGAGTCCATCGTTCAAGCGATTCCCTGGCCCGGTTGGTGGTCGTCCTGTGCCGCCACGCTTGTCTAGATCAGCGATCGAGCGATTCGAGCATTTAAAATTCGTCGCACGGCATGCGACCGACCAACCGATGCTACAATGTATTTTTAACGAGTTCTTCCCCACGTTCCAAATGGACTTCCACAAATCTCTGCTTCAAGTTCGACTTGTTTATTGGACTCCTCACTTCTTCTGTGTGTCGTATGTTTTTGGGGGGACGGAACTAGTAATCGTTCCATAATCGTTGTGAAGGTCACTGAAGTAAAGTTACTATTACATTCCATCGAACCAGTTGCAGGACCCTCCAAGATTAGATCTGTGTGTCCTTGTGAACCAGCTGTTGTTGACCAAACACTTGATCTCTCGCACGTCCGGCATATCGATAACGGTGTGGAGTGAAGCGAACGAACATCCATAACCATGATGCTCTCCGGTTGATGATGATTTGTTGAAATTTGCAATTCTCATCTCGTGGCGTCAACAGAGGAACGTACACACAGATGGCATGGAATGAGGGACAAATCCTTCCAGCTGTTCCAGGAGCAGCAGCAGCAGCAGCAGCAGCATCGCGCTACAAAAGGACCTCATGATTTATGTAGATCCCCTTCTCGCTGCCCCCGGCTTTTGTAACAGATTAATTATTAATTTTATCCAAACTAACCGTCCGTGAGAGAGTGTACGGCTGCTGCTGTGTGTGTCGAGCGTGTATCAGGTTGCTACAAATTCAATATTCGCACAAGCGGCGATGTGTGTAATCGAGAAGAGGTTCTGATCGCTACAGGTGAAAGCATTCGACGTATTTGTACGACGACGATTTGTGTATGTAATGCCTGGAAGGGAACTGCTGACCTCTATAATCTGCAACGGTGGGGGGGAGTGCTCTCCTTGGCGTGTATTATGCATGACGACGACGGAGGAGCTGCACCTTACCGAAGGGTGGCCCGGTTTATGGTGCCATGTATTCGCCAACTGTTCAATATCTCCCGGTCGTGCAACGTAGAAGTATAATTTGCCCCGGTAATTGCCCGGCAACCACTTTTCGATCAGCCAGCCTCTCTGTGTGTCACGACAGAGTCAAGCGGCGGTTGAATTCTGGCAGGAACTGTCTTGGGACCTACAAGTAAACCTGCTTGACGTATGATGTAACCATGAAGTGGAAGCGATGTTCTTTTTTGTTTTGTTTGTTGGGGGAACAAGGCAGAGAAGTACAACGGGGACTTGTCATCGGAATGGCGAGGAACCGGGTATCAATCTCACAGGAGGGTGAAGGTACGGACATCACTCCCGGGCATCCATCTCTTATCGGTTAATGGGTTGTTTGTGGTTAGCCCTTTTACAGCCGTATTGCTGTAGTCGAGTCCTGAGAGGTCTGATGTCCATACAACACACACACACAGACGCATGTGTGTGTGCAAAAATCAACCCCACTCCCCTTTCCTGGACCCACTTTATAAGCCCTCACCACTAAATCCCTACTTGACGAATGAATCCACCGTGACACCGTGTGCGGACAGGTCGGTCACAGAGCGTTCCCATTCGGTCAGCTGGCTTTCGTTTAACCGCCGCCACGGCCACCGTTGCCCCCTTTTCACAGCCCCTTTTTGGGTTTGGTTTGGTTCCGATCCGGTCAACCACAGAATGTAAATTAACGATATTGCATTCACATGTCCATCAAATTATCGAAACAATTACCGTCACCCAGAAGTGGGGTCAGCTCCCCCCCTTTTGCGGTCAGCCCCCTTAATGCTCAAGCTCTGTCCGATTCGGTGTTCGAGACCCCCCTCTAGCGACGTCCAGGCGTTCGGAGTGACGCTCGTACGCACGCGCGGCGCCCTCTGGTGGTGGCATTCTGGTGCATACTATCAATTAAATTAAATTAAATTAAAGACTTGAAGTGAAGCAGCGCACAGTACTCGCGAGGTCGTTTTGGGTTTTAGGGACTCGTCGAGACGGGGGGAGAGAGCGACGTACCATCCTCCCTTTGCTATCACAACATTTGCACCCCCTGGGGGTCTCCTGCAAGGTGTCTCACTCCTAACCTCGGAATGGTACGAAAGCAATTTGCGTTAATTTATGGTCCCAGCAGCAGGACCGACACTGTGGAAGATGATCTGAACCAGTGTGTGTGTGTGTGTGTCGGCATCGTGTGGGAACTCGTGTTGTAGCAGCACTTTATATCGGCAAAAAGGAAAGGTAAACGCTGTTTGCGGTTTTTAAATGGTTCAACTCCTCGCACTCGGCTAACGGTACCACGCACTCTACTCTGGTTGGAATGACTTGGGGTAGCAGCAGCAGAAAAGAGAGGAGAGGTGAATTGGCAAAATCCATCTTACACACCCGAGAGTTCCCGTGGAAGAGAAGGGGTTGTTCGTTCGTTCTACTTGTCGGTACCTTCAGACCATCATCATCCTTTGGTCCAAAATGGCAGGCAATTAGATGATTACACTTTGGTCTGGCGACCGCGGTCTCTTGGAGCTGCTTTGCCTCTCACCACGGTTGTCTTCGAGTTGTTTCGACCCATACCGGCTACCGGAATAATACCGCCTTACCAGGGATTGAAAACGCCAAATTATCCTGTCCAGAATGTCGTCGGTAGTACCTCGTCAAGGGACGTCAACAGATGGACCCAGTCTCACCTGCTGCCAGTTACTGGAGCACTCTAATCAATAGTGTGTACTACACATGAACTCTAGTCGCCCGGAAATGGTTCCTCCTGCTAATCAATGCCCCGTAGTTCCGTAGAATACCTTCTAATAGGTTAGAGGATATCACCCTTTGAAGTCGTCTCCGGTGTGTTGCGGTGGTATTGAGCGGAGATTGGACCCCCGGTCGTCCTGTTGAATAGTAGCCGTCTGTAGACTGTCTGCGAATATAAACCCCTTACCCGGATGAATGAAGACCATCATTTTATCCCTCCAAAAGTGCATTAGTGCCCAGATCCTTCGTTCGGTCGCTTGACACACAACACTACTCTGCTCTCCGGCCCCGGCTTGTGGTCTCTCGGTGCTTTCATGTGGTGAGCACGGCGGTGTGTCGCGCCTGATTAGTGCGTAACCTACGTCGTACGTTGCAGCTATTGCAGCAGCATTGAGCTGCCTGATCTCAGCCATGTTTGCGAAATTCGATTATCATCGTCCAAGGTGAATTGTTCCACGATGGAACCGATGACTCAACTAGCGGTACTAGTAACAGCAGCAGCAGCAGTAGAGGCGTATTGCTCGATGCAAAAAAGAGGTGAAAAACGAAACCATTCGTGGGGCGCGCGCTCACCGCACACCTATCCATCTATCCATCCATCCATCTATTACCATGGATCACGGAGCACAGTATAGCAGCAGCCAGAGTAGTAGTACCGCCTTCCATCTAGCCGTCAGTGTTGCGCCCAAAACGCGTCACTCTCTTAGCCCCGGCACTTGGTGTCAGTGACTGCATGTAGCAGCTAGAGCCCGGCCAGTCAGTCAGTCAGTCAGTCAGTTACGAAGGCAGTAGAGTAGTCAAAAGCCAGTCAGTCATATGCACACGTACAACGCGCCACCCTTGTATGTGCCGTACCTTCGAAGCCCTGGATGCCGTGTGTGTGTCATTAAATGGCGTTACCTTAGAGCGGAGGCTCTCGCCGCGTGACTCCGTGCGCTGGTGTTCCGGTACACTCTCCAACCATCCAATCCCGCTATAGGTGGTACCCTTGGGGCTGGATAAACTTTGTTACCCTTTAGCTGCTCGCCAGCTTTATCCCTTGGATATCTGGTGCTTCAAGTACCACCTTCGCCTTGCAGGCATTTTGTTTTTCATTTCTTTTCTTTCCTCCTCGTAAAGTCGCTTTATCTTGCTGCTCCATTTTTGCAGACGGGGGTATTCGGTGTTCTCCTCCTCGGTCCCCCCGTGCCTCTAAATCCTCTACCGGGGAGGAGAGGGACTGACGGTTTTCGGTTAGGATTTTGCAATCCTCGCCACGTCCCGCGACGAGTGTGCAAGGCGAGATCCTGACGGCCTTCAAGCCTGCCAGGAGTGCTCACGCGAGCCTTCACCCCGTATGTCATACCACGTGTACGTGTACGTGTGTGTGTATGTGTGTTGAGCGGTTTCGCTTAAACCGCGAGGAAAAGGCAGAACTTCCACCGACAGAACGACAAAAAGTGCGCCAGAACACGGTACATGAAGAGAGCGAGAGAGAGAGGAACGTGCGGCGGAGGACGTTACACGGATCACGGAACCTTCCTTTTTCGCGCCATCCCCCCGTGGTTGGTGTGTGTAACTCGATGCTCACCTGGTTACCAGTCAGTCAGTCGGAGTCGCGATACACCGTACACGGAGCGCTGCGCCATTTCGTCCCTGTTCTCGGCGAGAAGGATTCGCGCGAGTTGACACCAGCCGTGAACCACACGCGCCATACACGACGAAACCTTCACTGGAAAGTGCCCTTTGATCTATCTATGGACGGTGGAGAGGAGTGTTGTGACTCACGCGGCAATCACAGAGCCAGCAAATGACAACCGCCGCGCCATGCCGTGTCGCTGGATGACGTTCTGGATGAAAAAAGGATGGCAAGCAATTCTCTCTCTGTCTCTCTGTCTCTTCCTCTATGCTCTCCTGCCATGTTGTACGCACGTGTGGGCTTCAGGAACGAAGCGCTCTGCATTCCGTGGAACCGACGGTGACACGTTTTGCAATCGGCCTTTGCACGGGACCACCGGGACCGCGATGGTGTTCGCTTCGCTCGGGGAATAAAAATAATTGGAATTATCTTTTTCCCCCTTGCACAGAAAGGATAACTCAGAGAGGGGAGTCCTTTTCGGGTTTCGGCGAAGCAAATGATCGTTTGCCCCTTAATTAGAGGTTGATGTGTGTTCATAGCAACTCAATTCGCAGCAGAGGACATTAAAGAGAAACATCAGAAGAGAGGATTCATTAAAAACAATCGGCCTTAGCACGGATGTGAATCTGTTGCGACTTCAAAAGTGCCTTAAAGATGCTTCCGTTACTCAACGCTTTTCCAGCAAGAAGCTTTCTCTGTCTCTTTCTATTGTTTGTCACTATTCCGGAAAACCCCGGATGACCCAGAGGATGGTTTATTCCCGGAAGAAGGCTTCCGATACCAAATTGTTTCCAACTAAAGCTCAACCTTTGAAGCAATTCCCACAACACAAGAGTCTCTCTTCCACGCTGTTCTCTGTGTGTCAGTATCATCATCACTGGTACGCGTGGTGACATCTGAAAGATGAAACGAAATGTAAGACATCGGAGAGACTGGCAGCAGCAGCAGTAGCACATGAAACCGCCCGGATCGAGCCACATTTCTATGCTTGCAATTCCACGCCTGAACGCTTTCAAATCAACGCCTCAGCGCACACGCACACAAACCAGCAGCAGCAGCACCGAAGGCAGCAGCTGTACGCGAATTTAATCCCGTGGCGCTATTCCACTTCATGCAAATAGGATTTCGTCTCCTCCGAATGTCTCTGACGACATTGCCCGCACAGCAGAGCAGAGTATGAGCAGTGATCCCCTCTCTCCCTTCCTTCCTTATGAACCGGGAATCGGGGAAGGAATCCTTGAGCACATCCAGAGCCGCTGTTCCAATTTGCACGACGAGAAACGCGTTGGCTGGAATATCGTTACACGCTAATTATGTGGACTAGGCCACAGCCCCGGCGACGGTGGCGCATGTGGTTCGAGAAAAGCAGCTGTTCCAGCACACCAGACCAGAGACACGATTTGTTTGAGTAGAAGGAGCCGCCGGCAGTGGGGCATATCATCTTCGCCACTTTTTGCACTCATCATAATAATGTCTATTTGTGTTCGCTCCAAACAAAAAAAAAACGGCGACCAAAAAACGAACTCTAGAAAATAAACTCCAACTGAATCAACATCAGAGACGAATCTCTATAGACACACTTACACAAACACACACAGACAGACACGTACATCTCCATCCTGGTACGATTCGAGGTCAGATCAATTTAGAGCTTCACCCAGAATGGGAGCAAGCGAGCGTATCTATGTATATTATGCCCCCGACAGCACCATAGATGCGCTGTAGAGAACTGAGGCATCATAGAAAAAAATGCGAGTGCTCGTGGCCGGGTGGTCCCCCCCCTCACCTCATTCCCTCCTCTTCGGCGGCTGCGTGTGAACATCAGAAACCGCGAAGTGTTAGTTGCGGCTGACAGGCTGGACTCGCTAGATCGTTTGCGATGCCGCGTGCGTTGAGCATAATTTTTCTAGGAAGCGAACACCCTCAGCTCCCTCTTACAGGAGGAAGAGCCCCTTCCTATTGTCCAGTTGTGGTGGAGCAGTACGTGCGTGCGAGCGGTCCAGAGTTGAGTCGCGGTGTGATTTGAAGTTTTTCTCAAAGCAACCGCGAAGTGAAGCGAGAAAATGTGGATAATTGGTGGCAGGAGGAAGACCCAAGGCTCTGACCATCGAGAGAACGGTACAGGACATCCAGAGGAGGAGGAGGAACCCCGGAGGTGACCGAAATTTATGCCACTCACGTCATCGACATTCCCTTCTCTTCTTCTTCTCTCGTTTTTTCTGATGCCACCAACAGAGCGCACGAGAGTTGATGATTTTCGTTTTCGTCCGGCGGACCCCAAACGCGCATTATCTAGCGACAGCTCCTCCGTCCTCCATTCGTATCTCCATACCCCAGGCAAGTGCCGTCACGATATGGTGGTCGATTTTAGTTTTCCTTTTTTATTTTGGGTCTCGAGCTCTTGCTGTCGAGTCGTGTGTGTGTGTTCCTTGGGTTTGTGGGGTCCGCCCGCCTAGGAGACTAGGTGCCTTACCGAGATTTATGTGACGAGAAAGTAACGAGCCTGGCCACAAAACTGGGAGGACCGCCGAACCTCTCATACGTAGCCCCGAGAGCCCCGAGAGCCCCGAGCGTTGCGCTGCGCGTCTGTCTTCATTAATTACTCCAGGTCTTTGGTTTTCCTTCGCCGCGCTCGCTGCCGGACCGTGCTTTGTCCGGGTTTCGAAACACCCCGACCACGAAGGACCACATTTTTGGGGCTTTTGCTCCTCTGTGTCAATTATATGCAGACCTGGTGGCAGGAGGAGAAGAGTGCGCCCATAAGGCGCAGTGATGGACAACCTGTCTTTTCACACACACACACACACACACACACACACACACACACACACACACACACACACACACACACCGTGAGACCGTGATGGCGGCGGTGCGAGACGCCGCCACTTTGCATTTTAATAGACCCCTTCGGTGGACGACCGTGACCGTGGTTTGCGTGCTCTGCGGTCTGTGTGCGCACTGTGGGACCATAGAACGTGACAAACACTACACACGCGCAGCCATACGTACGATATGGAGGTGAGTTTTGCTATGCAGTAGACCAGCTTTGGGCCTGGGGTTCGCATGGAACCTGTCGCGTGACAAAAGTTGCGAACGCAAATCAATCCGGAGCTCCTATAGCTATAAACAAGGACCCTAAATAACACCAACCGAAACTGCTGCTGCCCCCGTCGAAGGTCAAGAGATAACACGTATAGAAGGAGTTTCTAAGGAGCATTTCCTAGCACCGATTTAGAACACATTTCAAGGATTAATCGCTGAACACACAACCTTGAGCCATGGACTAAGGCATGTCTCTGTGGGTGCGCGCGTCATTAATTAAAGATTTAAATTCTTTTCCGTGAAAACAACCAGCAACCAATCTCCAGCAGGAGGAGGATGCGAGGTGCCCAGTGTATGCGGAAGATGGCGTCGAAATTCGGGGCGCTCGACGTCCGACACGCCAAGTTGCTTGGAACAACAACAAAAAAAACCTCGCTTCTTAATGACGAAGAGAAAAGACGCGCGACTTTGCGAAAATGGAGCCACTCCGTGGCCGACGCCGCCGCTGCCGCGTGCAGTGACAGTTTAATGAATGTTCCCGATCATTTCTCACTCTCGGCGCAAAAGCCGTGCCACGGCCGAGCGGAACACACGACGGCGACTTGGCAAACGAAAAGCATAATTTCCTCAAAAAAAAAAAGAAAAGAAAAAAATAAGGCTTTTGCAGGAGGCGACTGGACTGGAGAGAAGGTGTGCTCCAGTCGGCGCTGCTATTCCGTGGACAGGGAGGGCTGCGAGAGTGAGAAAGAGTCGCGCGTGGCTTAGCCTGTCGTGGAGTACACCACGAAGATAACCAATTAAACGGCCATTTGTTTATGGGTTTGACCTCTCTTGGATGTCGGAGAAAGAGGGGGGTAGGGCGGCAGACACACGTACATACGTTCACCGTCGCCGCCAGTACCAGACACAAGACATATTTCACGCCCAAATTTGCAAAACTAAAGGCCGGACTAAGGGTTGGGCACACAGCGCGCAGGGCCTTGTGATTAATGAGGTTGAGGGCACGAGAATTGGAGACAGAAACACACCTTTCGCTCATCAATCTACTTCCTGGTCGTGTCGTATGTGACACACGACGACGCTGGCTTACAGACATTAGCGACTGACTTCGCCTAACCTCAAATATGTTGAATGATGGGTTTGCCTTTTAAAGTCTAAACCTCCCTCCTCCCTAGCATCTCCAGGAGAAGTTCAAGTTGACGTTTGATACTTCATCGAACAGCTTCAACAACTCCTCACGGGCCTATAAGAGCCTTTCGAGTGGATGGATTGCTGCTTCCACCAATGTTGAAGTGCATTTTTCTCCGCAGAAACCGGCCTACTGCCAAAGAAGAGGTGTGGAGACAAGCGAGAGCAATTAAGATTGCAGATTAATTTTAAGCGTTTTTCGCTCTGGAATTCTGCGGGGAACGGGGACGACAAGAAGGAAGCAGAAGTACGCAACGCAACGGGGAGGCGTTTTTGGCGTATCCACGACACAACACAAAAGCAAATAAAACCTTCCAAACTGTCAAGTGTTTGGGAGCCGCTACCTACCCCCCCACTCAAGGCTGGTCGCTTGGTAGTCTGAGGTTCCTAGACCTCACGATACTTTGTTGAAGCAGCGGCACACCATCACCTAACCTTTACTGGAATGTGGCGCTCCGGAGAGTCGTTGGTGTGCCTTTTTGGTGGTCGCGAACATTTTGATATATGATGGTTGTTGTTGTTGTTATAGGGGAAGT
Source organism: Anopheles darlingi (assembly GCF_943734745.1). Classification (NCBI taxonomy): domain Eukaryota; kingdom Metazoa; phylum Arthropoda; class Insecta; order Diptera; family Culicidae; genus Anopheles; species Anopheles darlingi. The sequence continues at coordinate 4,812,263 of NC_064875.1, read as the reverse complement.
TTGGCTCCTCGTTCTCGTCGTGGGCCGCGCGCGCTTCCATCACGAATCGCGAACCACACGATGCCAATGGGATATGCGGAGCAGCAGGCTGTGCTCTTGTTTTGACGTTGATGGCAGTAACGCTTTTAAGGTTATGTAACGCTTCGAGTCGTCGTCGTCGTCGTCGGAGTGTTTTTTTCCTTTTCTCCTCGTTCGTGAAGAGGAGAGGACCCCACAACCTGGTCCTCTTGAGCAGCACCCGCTGCTCCAGACACATCATTCGTCTTGCGACCGTTCGTTTTGAATAACAAAGTGAGATTTTTACGAGATTTTCAAACCAAACCATCCAACTCTCCTATCTCTCTCTCTTGTCACGCCATTTCGTCTAAAGCAGCGGGATCCTCGACGACGACCACGACAACAGCGCGTTGCGTTTACCAGCAAACCTTTTACGTCCGAACACATGACAGATTGCCTTTCGCAGTCGTCGTATCGTGTCTATGATTGCGCTCGCTGCGACGTCCACAGCGACAACGTCGACGACGACGACAAACGCCCGACAAAACGGGCGAGAATCATTAACAAAACCGCCCCGGCCACGCCACGCAGCGTTCGAAACGAGTTCTTGTGTGTTAAGGCCCTTCTTCTTAGGAATCGTTTTACGTTTTTAAACTTTTTGCCCTCTCCAACCGCGGCGCGGTCTCAGTCTCTTCGCATCGCACATCGAGGCTTATCTTGACGTTACCATCGATGATGATGATGATGATGAAGGAGGGTAGAGGGACCTGCTACGAACTTTCCCAACAACTCAATTAGGCATGGCAGTGAGGGGGCATAGTGTCTTTCACGAGACACGGGGCCGCCGGCCGAGACCTGTTAGCACGTTGTTAACCACCCGTTGGAGAGAAGGTGTTCTCGTTGTGTTCCGTTGTGTTGTGTGCTCTCCTTAAAGCTCTTTCTGCTCTGTAGCGCAGTAACTTATGTGGACGCATGTGTCTACAAATTGAGGTTATAAAACAATCACCCGGTAATTTGTGTGCTGTATAACTAATCCCGTACCGTTTTACTTCTTCTAATTGCAGGTATGTCAGTGTGTTAATCCTCTACGGGGTGTCTACCTTAAAGCTGCCGGTGCTTAAAGCCGCCTGGTCGTACTTAACGCAACGTAATCTCTCCGGAAAGCGCTTCGCCTGCAAGAGGAGGAACAGGAAACTCTGCGAGTAAAGAGCGAGAGAGAAGGATATCCCATCCGTCAAACATTTTGATTGGTCCTGTCAACTCAACACGGTCCTCACATAGAGCACACCGTCGCGCCACGGAACGCAGACGGGTTCAACGCGGCAAGAGCAGCCATGCCATATAGACCTAATAGGCAATGTGGTCTATGAACTGACCGACTGGCCAGCCGGCCGGCCGACCGGAGAGAGGTCATTGGCGGCCATCGTGCACCGTGTGTCCGTCTGCATCACACAGAGTACGCGGGCCGCGCGGTCGCCAAATGGCGGCTACGGCAGTTAATTCAATAAAACACCATTTCGGTCACCCAACTCGCCATGAAGCCCTCCACCAGCTTGCCCGTTCCTCTACGGCCGTGTGGACTCATTTCTCTGGTCAATGGTCGTCGGGCGTAGAGCAATGGCATTTTAGCATTTGGAGCCAACACGAGCACACACACACGGGAGACGGTCGTTGGATACATGATTCGATAATGGTACAAACTCGATTATGGTCTGCCTGCCGTGCACACCATGTGAGGCCTCGACGGTCAACCTGATGGATCCGGAGCCTCGGAACCTCGGTGTGGTTTTCGGTTACAACTCAAACCCCGCTTTGCGTGCATTTTGCTACAATTTATACCGGGTATCACTAGGTATCGGCAGCAGTCTTTGAGGTCTGATATGATGTGTGTGTGTGTGTGCGTGTAGTAGCTTGTCGCAGCCGACGGGTGGCGGCAAGAGGTGTCGGTGAAATCCGTTTGAAGTTCACCGACCAGCGATCGGTGAGGAAATCACACCAGCAGAAACTACAAATAGCTCAAAACACACCCTCTACTATTTTCCTTCAACTGTCAATCTCTTCAGCAACGGCAGGGAAGGACCATGGGACCGGTAACTACTACGGTTTCCTTCTGCTACTACTACTACGAGGTCATGTTGCATAACAATGCAACAGCACCACTGTGTTCCGCATTTCAGTAAAGGGTGCATTTGCTGTCTTCGAACTCCTCTTCTCCCTGGTGTACAAGAGAAGCCTCTGTCCGTTGGCCCATTTGCAGTACACTAGCGGTGTGTGGCCACCACCGGCTTACGGAATCCGTTTGACGCGCGCGCGCGCGCCCGGACCTTGAGCGTGTGTTCTTCATCTTCCTTTTTACTTCTACTCTAGTTTACATCACATCGTACACATTGTAAGGAGGTACTATTCCCTGTGGCGCAAAACGTCCTGCATGCAAATCTGAGAAGCAGCGCTTCCTTCACTTCTTGTGGTCGGTGTGTTTCATGTCGGTACAAGTGTAAATGATTCGCACTTTTGCAAGTCAAATCCCTTCGCCTTCGGTGGTGTAGCGGTAAGATCCGGTAGGACTTACGTAGGAATTGCGTAGCACAGCGATGAGTAGGGGAAGGACGCTAGAAAGATATTAAATTCCTTGTCGTTGTCCGTTCCCCATGCGAGGGCCGATTTCGCTTGAATTTGCTTACCCAAAAGAGGTTAACGAGTGGAGGGCGACCTTTTGTGACCCACATGGATATAGGGAGGGAGCCCGAAGGCCCCGACTGATCTATGATGTTCCAGATTTTATTATTTTTTGAGGACAAAATTTGCTCCACTTCTTGCTCTCTTCTCGGACGTTACTTGGATAATTCGTAGGAAGAAGCAGCAGCATCAGCAGCACTCACTAGCTCTCTTGGGGGATGTTTCCGGTTCTGGGCCGTCGAGCATCCTTTCACCCAGAACCACCACGGACCACCAATCGTGAAGGAAGGAGGAAGCAGCAGCAGGAATACAGAAGGTTACTCAATAGTGATGATGCGCGCTCGTGTGTGTATGTGTGCTATGGTTGCCCGTGCGTGTGCATTCATACGCATGATTTGCTTTACCGTCCGTCCAGCTGGATTACCTCTACCACCGGCCACGACGGTATCCTCTGAACCTGTGTGTGTGTGTGTCAGCGCGCGCACGTACATCCGGAGTGAGTCGTGGGGACGTCGCTTTTCATCATATTTTTCTCGGAAAAAAGGAACTCGGAACCGAGCGAGCGAGCAAGCGAGCGGCAGGAATTCCGGTTGTGGAAAGTTATGGCGAGACGAGCGGCCAGGGTGTGGCCACCCCCCCCTCCCCCCCATCCCTATTTCCGCATCCGCAACAAATTGTCAGTAACAGATTCTCGTGAATCGCTTTCGGTGCGCCCCGAAGGCTAGTTGCTCGGTTTCATATCTGATTTATTTTCAAAACGTCCTCCTCAAAAGGGGACGCTCCAGTGGAAATGTGTGTGGGTGGGAAGTCGCTTTGTTAAATTGTGCATATGGGACTCATCCTTTTAAAGGGCACGGCACGACGGTCTCGTTATTGATAAACGGTCGGTGGTCAATTCATGCGAATGGGAAGTAGTCGGTCGCCAAGCTTCTTGGTAGCGTAATATTCGTTAATTAAGGGCCGGATTCGTTGGTCTCTTTGTCGATCGTCGCCTTGGTTACTTGGACCGAATTCCCGGTGGTGGCACATTATCGATGACCAGCAGCCTGGAAGAGCAAATGGTGTACACCACAAACTGAGCATTCTTTCAAGAAAATCCCCCGGTAGACGTAAACGGCTCTACGCGTTGCTATGCCAACGAAGCAGCATGGGTTTTGGTATTGCCATTGGTAACACTGTCGCATGTCGTCTCTTCCAGCACAAAACGGCAGCAATGGTGCTGGTGAAGAAGAGGGGACTCCGACGAAGTCAGTCGGGGATGAAGATGCTCCTTTCTCCGATTACAACGCGGTGGACGCGCCACTCTCCCCAATCGCTGCTGGTGCTCTGAAATGAGGCTGATAAGAATTTTCGCTTTCGCTTTGTCCATTCTGCTGGTTGCTGGAGTGGTCAAGATAGAATGTCCTTTTAGCTCCAACTCGAAAGGCGGCGGCGCACACCTTAGCCATCGGCCACTGCTGCTGCTGCTGTCATCTTCAGCGGAGCGGATTTCTTTTTTACTTACAACACTCGAGGGTCTTTGGGCACCACCTTATCGAGGGATGAGTCGAATGCAGGGGTTCTTCTTCTTTTTGTCGACTCAGAAATGAAAGGATTTGCGGGTACCCCTCGTACCGCGCTCCACGACCGAGGATGGTCTTCACTTATACCATCTTCTGCACTTACACCATCACCAGGAACGAGAACGAAAAAGGAGATTACCTTTTAAGCCAAATAATTCCTGCGGGATTTCGGAAGGTGGGAAATGCGGATTCTTCTGGATGCATGGACTAATCGAAACACACACACACACACACGTTAATGGAGCCACCACTGTAGTCATCAAGTCGATGGTGTGTGCTGCACGATGCGATGATAAGGATGTTAAAGAGAATCCAGTAGCAGCTTTTGGTAGGACCCTAAAAAGTTGTGGAAAAATTAGTAAAAACACGACAGCGCCCCAATCACGGCTACCACCAATGTATTCAATTACGTAAACTGCATGTCCGTCTGGTGGTGGTGGTGGTCGTAGGCATTAGATTATCAAAAAGAAACTTTCTCCAACGAATCACCGCCGCTCTGCTCTGACCGTCCTTCCAGCGAAAGCGTGAATGACCGAGGACCCCACCGGTCGTCATCACCGCACGCGGCGCACGACGCACCCTCCCCCAGGAGAGCATTCATGTAGAACATGGACATTTGGCTAATTATTAAGCGTCAGTGGTCATTCCGGCCACTCCGGCCACTCCGGGAGAGAGAAAGACGATTGGCGAGGACGGGGTGGGGGACAGGAAACATGCGCACGGACATGCTCCGCTGCTGCTGCGACATTAATTCAACCACCGCTCTGCTCTGCTCTGTGGTCCCAGGAAAGCCCCATGGTTTTTGGGAGGGAAAATGAGGCGCAAAAAAGTGTGAGCGCTTGTCTTACACAAGCGTTAATTATCGTACCTCATCACCCACCACCCTGCTTGCTTGCTTCTCCACGTAGCGCGTGACCTTCACAGTATGCGAGTGGCCATTGGACGGTGATTAAGGTCCTCATCCCCTCTCCCAAGAGTCAGTGTGATGTTGCTGCTTCTCGTACTGTGAACGCACCCAGACCGAATTGGACTCTCAAGTAAACAGCTAGCAGCAGGAGCGACGGCAAGCAACATCGACGTCGCTCTTATCAGTGTGTGCGTACTGATGGGAATGAAGGAGAAGTTGAATCCACCGATCCCGATTCAGAGCCGAGGTTTCTTCAACTTCCGCTCATTAGCAACGACCGCCAAGTGGCCGGTCAGGGCGAGCAACCGTCGGGATCGTTTAATTAATAATTGGACTTGGGAGCGACGGAATCTGGAATCACACCAAGATTAGGGTGCTTCCGAAGGGTCCGTGGACTGGTCCGAAAAATGTGTGTCAACGCCATCTACTCGCTGCTCGACATTAAAGACATCGACTTTAAAGACTTAAGTGAGACCGAAACTGAGGAACAATTTTCGCTTGTTACTCTCCTCTCGGCGGAGCGCGGCTTTAAAGTTTGTACAAACAAGAAGCTTCTCCCCGTCAGGAGGTTCCGTCCCGAAATTGAATTACCATATTTCACCAGAGGGCGTTCGGGTGGCCCCACTAACCTAGTCCCCCGCTGTCTGTCCCAGATGCTGGAAAAGAAGGTCAACAACAGCACCACCACCATTCCTCGCTTGTTCCTCCAGAATGAATGTCGAAACACATAACCTCAGGGAACGAATCTTCTGGCAATAAAAATCAACTAATTTCCGCCCTCTTCTGCTTAGTCTTCTGCGTGCATTTTAGCGTGGGTGTGCACGCACTCCCGTGGCAGCAAATGGTTTAGTTTTAGTGTGACAACGTTCAAGTGGACGAGCAGTTCTCGTTGCTCGCTCGCCCAACAATCAACTCGCGGACTCTGAAATATGTGTGGCGCAATCACGATAGTTCCCCGATGTTTCCGGTTCCGGACTTTCATTTCGTGGGTGTGTTCTCCTCGGACCCGCTCTGGTTATGTCCCCCCATTTAACCAGACCCCCACAAGACCTCTGTCTCTGTTTGCGGGGTTGCTGTTTTCATCAAGAGTCGTCTGCTGCTCTGTGCACATCATCACCATTTGTCATTGCCCGTTGTCACATTTGGAATTTTCATTCGGTCATTTCGGCGAAGAGAGGAAGAGGAAGGAAAACGATTTTCCATTCTGTGATCCATATGTGTGTGCGTGTGTGTGTGCGTCTGTACCAAACCAACGAGCGCCGTAACTGTGTCAACGGTGGATTGGAAATAATTTTTCAATTAAATTACTTGCGTGCACTTTTTGGGAGAAAAAGTTCTTCTCGTTCCTTCTTTCCGTGACATTTTCCACGCTTTTCCACACGTGGAAGTGGTAAACCCAGTCGAACGACGCGGATTTCAGTCCAAATGGACCTGGCACTGGGCTGTGCGCGTATACGCTCGTGCTCTTGTCACTTGCGACATTATTTATGATGCATTTCGGTGAAGAGGCGAACAGGAGAGAGGAGGGTCGGTGCTGTGTGGACCACGACCACCATCGTGCCGCGTGCGAATGTTCCCCTGGAATCCATTCATGCCGAGAGAACCGTCGTCGTTTCGAAAAGAGTTAATATTAATTATAAGCTAATTTTGTGTCGTTTGATAAATTGAAAGTGTCTCGCGCGTGGTGTTTCTGTAACTCCACGACAGAGAGAGAGAGAAGGGGTTCACTTGCTGACACAAATTGATCACCATTTATGAGGCCACCACTTCCCTCTCTTCTCTCTCTCGCGCTGGTCTGGTGTGGTCTGGTTTGCGTCACAAATGTTACACAGAAAATTGGTAACATTTTCAATCAAGCCTATAACGCTGACAAGCAACAGCACGTAAGCAGCGATGGCTCACGGAAACGCGCTCTTAAGAATGGAAAAGCCACTTACGAGAACCACACCGAAGGGGGTTTGTGCGGTTATAACAATATTAACATTTCATCTAGCGCGAGAACAGGCTTTTCGCGCGCGAGTTTTTCTCTGCACGCCAACCACCACCATCAACCTGTAAACAATCTCTCGTTCGTTCTCATGTCTGCTTATACACTTCCGTTCCTTTTGAAGTCCCATCCTCCAGACAACGAGTAATCGCTCGACGAGTTCTAGAGACTGGAAAAGAAAGAAAAACTTTTCGCGCTGACGTAATCCAGCATTCGATGGCGGCTTGAGTTGGATGAATAATTTTTCCGCCCAAAAAAAAATCGGTGAACAAGCTTTTCTCCCCGGGCGCTGGTTGTGTGCTGGTGAGTGAAATATGATTTTTTAATCATCAGCATCATCCATCCACGCGCGCGAAGAGAAAAGAATCTTTCTGACGCGGGCGTGCGTGCGTGTGTCGTCGTGAGTTTGGAATGAATAATTTGTTTTTCCTTCTGGGTGGAAAAATTGATTTTTAATTGCGCTTCCGACCGTCGTGGTGTGTCGATGACGCGATTAAACGGTGCACAGAGGAGAGAGGCTTCTTACTCTGAAAGGGTTTAGAATGAATTTAAGAGAAGGGTCTATTGGTGTTCCCGAAACAATTATCTAATTTGCTTCTGCTTGGATTCGGTTTCCGTATCGAAAGTGCTCTGGCGAAGGCGAAAGTGTGAAACGCGAGAGAGGAGCAGTAGAGCGGGCGCTGCCGAATCCGCCGAAGCGTTAACCGAATTTTCCCTTTTCAAAGTGTGTGATTTTCTCGCACCTTCACCAAACAACAAATCGTTAAGACTTGCGTGTTGCGTGTAGAGAGTGAAATTGAATTTTTCCGTTTTCTGGCAACTCATCACCCTCCAGATCACCACCATATGCGCGTGTGTGTGCGCTATAAAATCACGGCACTCCAGATACGCCTCGGAATGTGTGTGTGTGTGGGAATTGATGAGGGTGGCGCGAAGGTGGCACAACCGATGAACCAAGAAATCACTGTTGCGAAAGGTCAGCTCTCGGTTGGGGGGGTTTTTCCAACGAATTTTGATAAACAAACACACATACACACATGGGGGCTCCATGTAGTTCATAAGAAAATTCAATTTAGCGCTACTCGAGGAAAGCAGCAGCAGCCATCGTTTGCTGCTCATGTTGATGTTGATGGTTGTGAAAATCAATTTTCCGTTTCGAAAATCGGAACCCCCCCTTTTCGCTCTTCCAAGAACCGTAATTATTAATTAACGACGATCGCTGCTTCACCCACTGCGCGCGCACGAAGTTAAAGTGAGTTTTTCTCTCAAGAGACACACATTTTCACCGTTGGAAAGGATCATCGTCGAGGCGATTGACCAGCAGCAGTAGTAGCAGCAGCAGCAGTGTGCGTTGGTTGACCGCTTTCCGCGTGACATTTATCAATATTCATGTCACACCCCACGCCGGGGGGAACGAAGATCAAATGAAGCGAACGTGACGCCAGACCGTGTTTTTCGGGGTCTGTTCTTTCCCTTTGAACTTTGAGCGCCGCACGGCGCGAACGAGCAAGCCCGACTTTTGGGGGTCCATCCATCCTTCATTTTCTTCGTTTTCATTCATTCTGCGAAAACCCATCAACACCTGCAGCAGCAGGTGTGCGTGCGTGTGTACGTCGAAGAGTGAGTGGATGTGAAAGATGGAAAATCCAGAAACATAATACCTATCCGCCTGGGGGCGGGCAGAGCATCGCAGCTCACCGGAACCTGAAGCCGAAAGCTAAAATTAATACATTGGAGCGATGGTTTCAACAAAAAAAAAAAAGGGAACCGAAAAAAGGGTAACGCTGAGCGCTTCTGGCAAGAAAGAGTGAGAGAAAAATCGACGAAAAACTCCTCATCGTCAGCGTCGTCCAAAAATATATATATCTCTTCTTTGCGGGGTGGTGTGAACGAGAGCCAAACTGTGAATTTATATGTTCATAATTAAAACCTCGTTTCGTTGTTGGCGGTCCAGCGGCAGCAGCAGCAGCAGCAGCAGCAGCAGCAGCAGTAGCAGCTCCCTGAGATGGTGACGCGCAGAACAACAACGATCGCCATCGCCATCGTCGTCGTTGATGATGATGATGAAGGTGATGATGAAGGGCTCGCGGCACCGAAAACGGAACCGGACACGCATAAACACTCGCCGCGACTCCTCACTTTAGTCTTCGCGAGAGAGATCACAGTTCGCACATCGTTCTCACATATTTCCGGCGTCGTCATAATCACGTCGATCGAGGAGAGCGTGGCGCTACCGTTCAACAAACTGCTAAGACTGGGAAGAAGGTTCGTTAGAAATAGTGGCGGGGCCCCGCCTTTCCAGCACCATCAACGCTTGATCTATCTGGGTTTAGCGTTTCTTGAATTTTCAATTGCACATCCACCGGCAGCAACGGCGTGTAAAGTATGCCCGCATTAATATCATCGCGTTCTCCACGTTTGGTCCTCATGCTCGTTCATTATCTGCGCTCCGTTGCGTACCATTTGACCGACCCCTCTTCTTGCGCTCAAGGAGGGGGGACCTCAAGCGCTGCACGCTTTTGGTGGGGGGGGGGGGGGGGGGAATTTTTCGTTAAATTTATTAATTATTTATAGAAAGCAATTTAAAATTTATCAAATCGTCAGCGCAGCGAACGACGCACACACCACAACTGCTGGGTTTTTGTGATCCTCTGTTCTGCCTGAGATCTCCCTGGGACCCTGTTTTTGGCTTCCGAAAATTGAAGGTGCGACCGTCATGTTGCAACCTGCGCGACGAGACTCTCTCGTTCTGTCGGTCGTCATCTGTTGAAGTAAATCAAGAAAAACTAATTAAAACCTAATTACACACCTGCATTCGCCACGTTGGCCACTAGTAAACCGATTGAGTGGCGCGTGCCTGACTCATCACATCGATGTGCTTTGATCTAGAACGTCAAAAGATCTTCGGCCTGACCTGACCTGTGACCGTTCCTGGGCACCAAATGGTTAATTCTATTAGACAACCACCGCCTCATTATGACCGCCGGTTGGCCGTGAGGTTATGTTTGGTCGAGAAAACTCCTTAACAACTACCCCTTGATGCTGACTACTTTGATTTTTGAATGTGCACCGACGGGCTTCACTTCTCGGTGGAAAGCCACATTTTCCGCGAAGACACGGGGACAATTCGATTCAATTAGTGAGTCTCGAGTCGGCGAGCCTCCATCGTTGTCGTCGTCAACGTCGTCGTCGTCTGCTTGGTAAAGCTTGAATTTCAAATTAGGTTAACAACCGCAAAAACCCGAAAAACCGCACCTGGCAGCAGCAGCAACAGCAGCAGCAGGAGGAACATGGTGGTCGCCATACTAAAGAGGACTCCCTCATCACCACTCCCCTGGCGTTCCAGTGTCTGTTGCGGTGGGGTAGTTTACCGTTCGACAACTTTATTGGCGCAAAATTCTTGGTTCCCGCGAGCACACGGAAAATCCGGATGCGGATTCGCGCTACGGGGGTTTGTACTGAGTGATTCTCGGGGTGGAAGGTGGGTTTCAGGGCATGGTGGCTGTTCTGTGTTGGAGGAGGGGATGAAATGATAATTAAAATTTCGCTTTCAATTACCGGAAAGTGCGTCAGCAGCGCACGGGACGGGACGACACGGTGCTAATGAAAGCTCTGCTTAGCCGTCGACTGTCACCAGCAGCAGCAGCAGCATTAACAGCTTTCATACCGATCCGGAAGGAAGTTAAAGAAGAGGGGGGCGTAGGGCACGAAGAGAGGGGATGTTGGTTTTGCTGTTTAGTTTACCTTTCTTTCAGCAACAATTCCCTCGCTGCTGCTGCTGCGAAGAAGTTGGGCGCCAAAAGTTTCCTAAATAATCCACGACCGCCAAGGGAGTTGCCAACGAGGAGGAGGAGGAGGAGCTGTCTTCAAGGATTAAGGAGTCGAGGGTGTGGGGGTTTGGGTGCAAAAAGTGAAGGATCAAAATTATTTTCTTATTCATTATGAAATCCAGAAAAATTAAAGGTGCGCTCGTCGTTGTAAAGAACGAGAAGAGATTCTTTCTGCCTCGAGGATCCAATCACTTCCTGAAAAGAGAGAGAGCAGCGTTCTTCCTGCCGTGAAGTAGTTGAAGTTGAAGTTCAATCAGTGAGCAACCTCTTACCGTTTTCATCAATCCTCGCACACAACGCCTTTGATGCTTCCCTTTTTTGGGGTTTGCCTTTAATCTCCTTCCTGTTCGATCGATTAGCAGTCACCACGGGACGGGGACTTGAAGCCATCGAGTGCTAGCGAAGTATTTTCTGCACTCAAATCGCACACATACACACGAACCGAGCGCTGGCAATCTTGAAAACCTTCGCGTGTACCTCGAATGGGATGAAGTTCTACTCCAGAGGGGGGAAGGTATATAACCGTTGAAGAATAAGCGTTTCTCCTTCAAATTCCCATAACCCATTAACCCAGTAACAACGTTGACGACGACAACGACGACGACGACGACGACGACGACGATGGAGATGGTGCGAGGTCTAAGACACGATAATGGTCCCATCAGCAGCGCGCGTCGTGCAGGATTCGTCGCTACGAGCGAAAGAAATGTCCTCTGTTCCGTGTGCCGTCATGTACCGCCCGAGGCGGTTGCGTCTTTCAGACGTTTGTCAACGGATATGCTGACGACTTCCACCACGAAAACGAGAGAGAGAGAATGCAAGAGGAACGGCAGAAGCAGATTGTCGTGTAGAAATAGAAGTTTGGTGGTGGTGTGCCGTGCCTCAAGGATACGCCCGGGATACACACACACACAACACACCGGGACAGGAACAACAAGATTAGAGGGATGATACTTAAAGGAATTGGAAATGCTTTTCCTTTATCCGTCAAACGAAAAATGGGCGACCATATCGATCGTTCCAACACAATTGGGACCATCCTTACCTCTGTGTGTAGAAGCTGGAGGATTTTGGTCCAATGGAAGAGAGGATCTCTTTAAGGTTTTAACGTCAGTCTTTGCTACAGGAGCGCTTCTTTAAATTGGTCTTAAGGTTAGGTTTGAATGATAGAGAGGCAGTATTCTCGCGCGCCCCCTTTCCAGGAGAGAGAATCCCTTTTGCTCTTCCTTTCTTTGGCCTTTCCCCGTGTCCCGGGGAACAGGAAGCGCCGAGTGAGCGTCACGTTGGCGAAGGAAAGTGTCCGTAAAGTAGACACTTTTCTGCCAGCACAAAACTCGACGCAGGGCCAAGAGAAGGCACCGGAAACGGAACCGGAATTGCAAAAGCTGCTGCTACTGCTGCTGGACTCAACCTCAGGAGATGTTGTTGCCCGGCGGAACGCTGATCTCAAAGATCCGTAGCCCAAGAAAATGATGATGATGATGATGATGAGGATGATTCTCTCTCTGGTGTGTGTGTATGGCTTCAGTAGCAGCAGCAGCAGCAGCAGCAGCAGCAGCAGCAGCAGCAGCTACATTCCACCGACTGGTGCTTCTCATCGTCTCAAATAACAAAAGTTTTGAATGTTATTAAAACATCTCTCTGAACGGTTTTTCCAAGCAACAACCAGAAGCTGACCTGCACCACGCTGAGAAAAGCAAAGAGAGGCACATAGCATCATCCTTCTTTCCATTTATCTCCCCCCGGGGGCAGCACTAACCGCTCGCCAAGCAAAAGAAGAAGCAGAGGAAGGATTCCTGTTCCAACGAGTTTACACGACGTCCCGTGAGCGTAAGATTTCCTCTTCGCTTCGCTAACTCGCCCTGCCTGTCTTCCCAGGAGGAAGATCCTTCCTTCTTTTCCGCTCGTTGGTTCTCATCGCAGCATCGGCGGATCGTGACATCGTCGCGAGTGCACTGCTGCTGCTGATGCTGCTGCTGCTCCTTGCACCCCTTTTACTGCATCGGTTTTGCCACGACGCAAGGATGCAAATTATGATCAGCGCAGCATCAGTAAGGGAGCGCAGAGGAGGTCGGTGTGTATCATCATCTCAAGAAGGACGTTGAGGCCACAACACCAGCACCAGCAGCGGGGTAACAACTACTTGAGGGCAGCTCTCAGCAGCAGCTTTTTCCCCCCGGGGTCCGGGTTTTCGCGTCCCCTTTTTTGCTGAGGATGAGCTCAGAAGAAGGATAATGTTGCATCTCTAGCACATGATTACATCGGTGGCGACGACCCCCAGATAGCGGCGGTGAGCTCTGGAGGAAAGATCGCGAGCTTCTTCCTTTTTTTTGTGTGCGAAATTCTTGCCAATTCTCCTTCTCCACCCATGCTGATGATGCTGGTCGCGATGGTGGTGGTTAGTGTGGTTTGCTCAGAAACAGGATATCTCTCTATCCTCGTCCACCGTCTCCCCTAGCACCAGCACCCCAAGGGAGCACCTCACGAGATCTCGAGAAGCGAACGCGAGGAAGTTTAATCAGTTTCCTGAAGTATTATACCATAAATTAATTAATTTCAACGCAATTAGACATTAATATGGCTTGCTTTCGTCGCTCGGCGCTTGGTGGTAGTGCCCCCCTTAGTCTTTTACAAGGCCCTGTACACACGTATGAGCGTTTGTGTGCGTACCGTTGAGCTCATAAGTTGGCTTCTCCTTTTCTACGAATAGCTTCTTCTCCTGCAGGAAAGGAATCCGAGAAGAATTCGTAGAAGCAAGATGTATGATGTCTCAGTTCGTGCCGAGAAACTGAAGTTACACCAGTTTTCCCTAGTGTGGAAAGCCGCCATTTGCTGCAGGTGGTCACACACCACCACCTAATACAGCTGCAAAAAGGCCAGAGTTCGCTTGTAAATAATATTAGTCCACTGGTTCTTTCGTTTCTGATGATTTTTGTACCTTTCTAGTCCTAGACACATTGTGCGTGTGCGTTTATTAGACACTAGATCACTTTTATCTAACATCCAACTAAAACTAATATCCATCGTCGCCATTTCGCAAAACGAAGTGTGCGTGAGAGAGAGAAAGTCCAGATTACTGACCGAGAAACGATGGAGGAGGAACACTTTTCCGAAGTAAACGAGATTTCCTAACCCGATTACAACATACCCCCTTTCCCCTTAATGCCACCACCCACTACCACAGGTGACGCAACATACATATCCGTATCCGATCCGGATCGGATCCGGTTTCACCGCCGCAACCCCCGAGTATTACACAACGCGAGCATATCGCCGCGTCTGAATTCTCGGTGGCGCATCTGTCGCGTGTTTAATGCGCTGCGTGGTGGCCCTGTTCGAAAAGGGTATTTGCATGTGGCAGGGCACACGGGGAGGTGGTGTTGCCATGTTCGTCCCCTTTTCTTCTTCTACCTCGCCACTGTATCGTTTAAAAGCGCATAAAAACGCGATATTTTAATTAAACGAATTCCCGCGTGACAGATAAATTCTAAGACACGGAAAAGTGCTCGTTAGTGTCAAACGCGCTGCTACGCTACCATCAGCGCCTCCTTCGTCCCTGGTCTCTGGTGGGAGTGTATGGTCTGCCCGGTACTCGGCACTATTCCTCCCGGCTGGTTGGCTGGTTGGCTGGAGTGTGACATTTATGGCGCACCAAGTCATTCGCGCGCTTAAGGTGAAGCGACGACGACACCAGCCACAGAAACATGTTGAAAAACCGAGAGGTAGGGCGCACGAGAGAAAGCGAGCGAGAGCGATAATTTTAAGGAAATGCTTACCTTTCTCTCTCTCTCTCTCTCTCTCGCTGCGAGCAACATGAAAACATCGTTTAAGATAATCACCTTCGTAGATGGTTTTTAATATTTATGCTAGTGGCCCATTTGCCACTTTGCTGGCATGTTGCTGAGAGTGGGTGTTGGCTGTTCGGTTGTCATCACGCGTCCCCCCGGTTTCGTCGTTTGTGACGCGATTTGCGATTCGCAAGCAATCAATTCCACCCTCTGATTAACTACTTCAAAACACGTGTTTCTGGGAGCGCGTCATTCAGCATTAAACATTAACAGCGCACCGACAGTACCAGTATGCGAGAAGCCACAAAATGGCTTCCTAAAAGAACGCGAACACAGCGTGAAATTATGGCTTTTTAAAAGATTTATCACGGCTTGCCTGGATGTAGCTTGTCTCGTCGTTGTTTATTCCTTTGTGTGACGTCAGCAGTCAGTCTACTGGAGTTTGTCAATGCGGGATTTCGACATCGGATATCGGCTAGGATATTGAACGGAAAATACCGAGAATACCGGAGGGAGGCGACGAGAGCAGTTAACTTGCAGTTGACAACACACACGTTATCCACACATCCCCATCCCCTGGAGATGATGGCCACTTGGTTCAAAAATGAAATGTCAACCACCAGGTCTTCCAAGTATTCTGTGTCTGGGTATGTGGATTGTATTCGTTCTCGATCGGAAGTATCGTTCCAGGGAGGACAAAGGCAGCATGTAGCATTAGGTAGCAAAGACAGAAAAGCGAAAAGAAAATGTCTCCGCCAGCAGCAGCAGCAGCAGCAGCAACACATTTATGGAATCAATGTGTGTAAGCCAACGGCAAACACACAACCACCACCAGTAACATCATCTCCCACATCGGGCGCGCATTGCTTGCCAAACATATTTGAGCCCCGGTGTCACACACACGCACACACACCAAGGCGACATGTCGACATCCGTTTCGTGTTCGGCCGGGAGCAATCCGGCTGTCCTGCTGCTGCTGCTGCTACTGCTGCTGTTGTGTGACGCAAAACACAAATGACGAATTGTGTGTCAATATTTGCTCAGGTACCTTCTGGGTGATGTTCGCCGAAGTTTTTGTTTCGGTTGTGTTTTTTTTTCGTTTTCAAAGGCGAGCTTTCAAATAAAGCATCGTTTGTGTGCTGCTGAAATGCTTTTAGAGGGCCCTTGCAAGCAGTGGAAATGGTTTTAAATTGCGTCGTAGACTACTCAAAATGTGTGACTCACCAGGCGTCTCCATTTTTCAGTTTACAAGCTCTTGTTTTGGCTTTAATATCGCATAAACCTCGATGAAGGTTCAAATGGTGCTCGCATTCGCTAACTACATTCTACCTAATCTCATTACCATTCACCGAATACCGACTACATTCCGAATTTCGGTCACCACAAGTCACTGATTGAGGAAATCATCATCGCCACTAATGAATGATATTAAATATCGATAAATCAATCCATCGTCAGCTCGTGGCACGATGATGGCCACTAGCAGCGGTAGCAGTAACACAGCAACTCCATGTAATGTGAATGAAACGAAGCGCGAAACCGAAAACCAATCGACCATGTTGCTGCTGCTGCTGCTGCTGCTACTAAGCTCATCATAATCTTTCACCGACGTCATCATCACGGATGCGCCGCGTGATGGAACACCATTAGCGAGTGGGTAAAACAATTGTCACAATCGCCTCCTCCCCGTATGTGCGTGTATTTCACATATTTCGCGTTAAAGGATTAACGCTTCCAGTGTCTGTTGTATTACACGTTACGCACACAAACAAACAATTGAAATAGTTGAGAGAAAAATGAGCTTTAGACAGCTGTGTTTGTTTGTACTTGCATAAAAACAATATTCTATCACTCATCTCCATTGTGGTTGTGTGTGTGTGTGTGCGCCGAGCATTCCTTTTTGTTCCGGATGGATTGCATAAAATCCGGAAACCCGGGAGTAACAATAACCTGCACATCACTCCTCCACACACACCTACCTGCAGCTCTGGTTCTACGGTTCTAACAACCTTCTGGCTGGCGGCTTTCATCATAATTTGTTTCCAATTAAATCCAATTAATCACGCATCACGATGTGTGTGTGGAGGGAAGTGGGGAATGAGGGGAAAGCGAACACCAAACGTCACTTATGCTCATTGTTTTTGGTACCGCGCGCTTCACGCAACTGCCATGTTGTGCCCCTGAGGCCACTCCCTGACACAAAGCGTTTAGCGTCCTCCAATCTGGGCGCACCTTTTGTGTCGCACTTTAATGTTTTCATGTTTTATGTTTTCCCATTCTTTTTTCCTTTTTCTGATGGTCTCTCGGGGCTCTCTCTTTCTGTTGGGATAATTACTGTGAGTGTGGAAGTGTGGTGCGTGTAGCCGAGGGCATCCAGCCATCAAATACACACCATAGAGAGAGAGAGAGAGAGAGAGAGGGTGTTGCGCGCTGTGACTGATGGGGAGCATCGACCGGTGACAGGTTGCGTTGAAACATTAAACACACCTTCACGCGAATGTCAGTCGGTTTTGAAGAGTGAAGAGAAAGAGGACACGACGCACATGCGATGCTCAAATGGAGGACCAAACAAAAGGGAATAAAAGGATAGCAATCCATCCAGAGCAACGCGTACCACCTTTCCGCGCCACCTTTTGTTGGTCGTGATTTGCTCCGTATGTGTGACAGACGCACACACACACCCGACGCTGGCATGTTTTTTGTTTAATTTGTTTTTCTTTCTTTTCTATTTTCACGATCCTCCTGATCCTAGATTATCCTTTTCCTATTCTCGCAGCGAAAAAAGCTGTTGGCTGCGTGCCAGCAACGATCAGACGAAACAATAAGTTTATGTTGGTCATCGCGCCTCATGCTAAACACCACAACAAGTGGAAAAGCTCCCTCCCAAAAAAAACGGGCCTTGGGGGGGTGAGGATTAGCCATTTTCCCTTCTTTTTTTTTATTGGCGAAGGGATGTTTCATCCCCGTGCATGAGAGTTTGCTGACGTCAACTCATCAATCCCTACGAATCGAGAGCATGTAGTTTGCTGTCATGTTATCGATCCAACGATTGAATGTATTGGAGCTTCACCTTCACCTCCCTCTTCTGCTTTTGCTCTCTTTGCCGCCCATGAACCTGATCCTCACCGCAAGGGTTAACAAAAGCGATGGGGGGGAAGGAGTCTCTTCTTTGAAACTTTAAACAGTTAGAAGAGCATCTGGGTGGAAGGGGTTGGCAGCGCCTCGGTTTTATCGTTGTTTTCCCCGGGAATCTCTCCCCAGGGAGGCACGGAGGGAGCCTGAACCATATGCTACCTTCTGCTCGTTCTGCTCCTTCTCCTTCTCCCGAAACTTTTGCTCGAACCCAAACTTTCAATCGATTATTTAGCGTCTTACCTTTTGGCGTATCGTTGGAGGGGAGGGGGCGCCACCCTTTGCCACCCTTTTTGTTGAGGTCGAACAAGAGGTCATGGGGATGGGGTTGAAAGGGAAAACAACCCCCAGCTGGATTCGCATCGTTAAATTCGGGATCGTCGTCGGAATCAACGTGCTCTCCTCGCTCGACTCGTTCATTCCGACCAAACTTTTCTCACCCCTCCCTTCACCGCAGCCACCCAGCCACCACCCGCTCGGTGTCCTCATGTTCGGTTCAAACTGGTTGAAAATTTATTATTGAATTAGTAATATCTGCTCCATCCGCCCACCACCATACACGCAGCACACCCTTACGCACACGCAAATGGCAGTCGTGAGCAGACAAACTCATCATCACCCCGGGTAAGATGGCGAGCAGCCCGCCCCGGGGGCCCAGAGCCCAGGCCCATGTCGCTAATCTGGAGATCGGAACTTAGAGAGAGTGAGATCTTGAGGTGCGACGAACATAAAATGTGCCACCTTCTTTTCACCCCTTGCTCCACCCCAACATATGTCGCTTTGTCGCCATCTTCTGGCGTGACATCACATGTTGCTGCCGCACCTCCTGGCAACACCTACTCGTGTGTGGACGATAATTAAAATGTTGGAATAATTAAATTAAATATATTATCTCGACTGCGCGCTGCCCGTGACGACGATTGGCGGTGTGCCCGGCATATATGTGCCTGAGGGTGGTAATGGCGTTGCCGATGATGCGCTCACAGCTCTGACAGCTGCTGTCTGCTGTGCTTTTGGTGCGATGTTCTCACCCGTGTCAGACGAGCTTCTGTTCACGAGTTTTCACTTTTTCTTCGTTTCCATCGGAGTCGATATGAAGCTCGCAATCCGCTTGAGGCCATCGAGCTTTAACTGTTCTCTATATTATTCAGTTTAAAATGATGTCCTTGAAGGCATCGGTGGCAGTGTGAGATGCGCCCATTGATAAATGAAATTATCGCGAATCTCGTGGATTGGACGAGCGAAAGACAAATAAGGTGGTCGAGCTTCTTCTACTTCACCACAGGACCCACAGGAACACAAGGACAAGAACCGATTATGGCCACTTAGACTCCTAGAAGAGAGTCTTTAGAATCTTCCCGGAGTTTCAGTATCTCCGGGGAATGTTAAACAATTACCCTCACTGTTGACCTTCCTTCCTGATGTACCCGAAGTCGAGGTGCTAGCACAAGTCACCACCAGCTTCAAGAGAGGCCTTCCCTAGCGCGGTGATAGTGGTCTCCCCCAGGATTGTACCACTCATTCTTGGTGGTTGGTTTTTACCACTAGGTCCGGAAGGTGGAATGAAAATATGTCTCCAACACATCCTCTCTCGGACACGGGACAAGTCTCCAGGGGTTTCTCTGCACAAAGCAAAACCGAGAAATGAAGCAAAAGCTGTAAATTTAATTGAGATTATATTACGGTCGTCGGAAAGTTATGAACGATGACCTCGTCTCCTTCTCCTCGTCTCCTCCTGCGCTGCTCGGTTTCGAATTGCCAGGATTATGGTTTTGTCTCGGTCATTTGGTTTAACTAGCCTCCTAGGACTAGGACCAGGACAAGGACCAGGACCAGGACCAGCAAATCACTTCCTATAACCTCGCCAATGGTCGTCAATTGCTACTGGATTGCAGTACGGCTGCTGCTGGTCCTGCATCTCGGGGTTCCCCACTAGGAATCCTTCTAATTACGTGGCTGGAACTCTCAGGCTGCGGTTCAATGTGGCTCACACACACACACTCACCTCCTTCGCTTCACCAGATTGGATGTAATATTATCGGACAATCATGGTTACCGCGATCTCCTTTTCCTCATCCTGAAATCTTTCTCCTGGCCGTTTGATAAAGAAATGAAAGCAAAGCACCCCCCGGAGTGCGTACTCGTGCGGCGTGTGTTAGTGTGAGTCGGTCACAGTCACTGGGGGAAAAGGGAAAAATAGCAACAAGGGAAGTCGTGGCCCGTGCTGGCCTGGACTCTGCCTCTGGTGTGGTCTGTGTTCCGCATCATGTGCTCTTGTGCGGTATACGCGCGATAGCAATCGAGACAACGGAGCTCCTTTACCAGCTGCTGCTGCTGCTTCTTCTACTGCTTCTGCTGCTGCTGCTGTTGAGTGGAAGCACTGTCTAGTGTATAATAAGAAAATAAGTGAAATAACGAGATCACTTTCACGTTTTCCTCTCTCGCTTCGCGTACGCTCTTCGCGATGGGCTCGATGGAAGCCGGGTAGCACAATCGCTGGTTCTCGAAATGGTTTCCTAATGAAAATGAAATGAATGCCAAATGCTCGGTCTTTCCACTTCCCGGTTTTTTTCCAGACTTCAGACTGCTTTCTGCTGTTGGGGCTGCTGCTGCTGCTGCTAGTGCTGGTGCTGAATGAAAACCAAAGAGCATCCTTAACTATCTTCTGCTCGATCTCTGTCCGGGTAGCTGGCTAGCAGGTTTCTTGCTTTTCTTCCATTCCCTGCTTTCCCTGGAATGGTCCAGTGGATCTGAGAGATACGAGGGATTTATCTCTATCCTCACTCCTTTTTTTTCCTGTATCCTGACGGCTTCAGATGCGCTTGTCTTGCGTCCTTCTTTTCTGCGGACATCACTACACTCTGACCGATACTCCGACCGGGGGATCCAAGTCCAAAGCCCCGTTGAGCTGGTTAGCGAGAGGAGGGGTTCGTCTGGCATTCCCTTTTCTTCCCTGGACGATTGTTGTGTGTGTGTGTGTTAGTGTGCGCTCTCGATACACACACATACTCACTGAGGCACGTGCCAAGCTCGACCTAAATAGGACGAGATCAGAGATCTTAAGCCCTCCAGAAGAGAGAGGGAGAGATGTGTGGTGAAGATGGCGAAGACACTCCACGATGCCATTCGAGTGTTATCCCCCACCCTGGATGGACACTGTCTGTCTGGTGTGCAGGTCCTGAGGTCCTCAGTGTGTGTGTGTGTATGTGTAATCTTATAAATTACAACGTTAATGTCTTTATTATATAATCTCACTGATTTAATATAGATCGCGGGTTCCCGGCGCGCGGTGTCTAGCTATTGCGGTTTCCGGTTGGTTCGTTCGCTCGTTCGTCTGCTTCTCCGGTTGTTGGTCAGAGAGCTAGTGACGTCACTCAACAATAATCAACCCTCTCGTCACTCGCCAGGGAAGGAGAGGGGTCTAGACGCTTCCGCAGCGGCGCGTAACCAATGGCCGACTGTGTCCGATGATCCTGTTAATTGATGTGACTGTTAAACAGATTAGCTTCACTTACGTCTCACCCCAAAAGATTCGTTTCGAGTTCGTGGTGTTCGTGAAGTAGTCCACTAACGTTCTGTACCGGGCTCTGGGAGCATCATTCTCTGGCAGAAGAGCCAGAAAGGATACTATCCCTACGCTATAAGGTTTAGTTCTGCTAGTAGATGGTCTATGGCTTCTTGTCGAGCATACAATAACATTATTCAATTAACCAACGCAACGCGTTTCTGTTCATTTAGTTTGCTGCAAATGTACGTTGTATACGTCTAGGACCGGACAGCGAGCCATGCCATTATCTCAAACCGATTTGAACAGCATCGCATACGTCTGTTTGTCATATTTAAAGTTTAAGATAATGTTCCATTAATGCCGCAATAATGGAATACCACGTAATAATGGAATGAGCGCGCACGCCGCAGAAACCCAAACTAAAACAGATCCCAAAACGAGATTGTATCCCGGGGAAAGGTCCCTAGAACAGCGCGCAAACAATGCGCGCAAAGTGCACACGGAATCACAAAACTATACCAATTATATGATGAAATCACATCAACAGCGAGCAGAGATTGGCTTGAAAAACACAATAACAAAAAAAAACCACGGGGGAAAACATTTGCTTTTTCGGCTCGGATACTGACTGCATGCTGCTGCTGCTGCTGCTGCTGCAACGTGTGCATGGTTTCGGATATCGCGTTCCTAGCGCACGGAAAACACATTCCAGGAAGCGGCACAGAAACCGCATCCTAGCTCTCCTGGACGCTCCTGGTGCTCGTGGCCGCGGCTTCGTATGGACACAGGTCTCTGTGATTACGCTTCGGTCGTCTTGTTCTAGGGGGTCTCTAGCTCTGCAGCAGCAGGTAGCTAACCTGGCCTGGCCTGGCCGGCCGGTTGCCGCGATGCCGCGGTCTCTAGTTGAAAATGAATAATAAATATCAAATTACTCGCTTCGAACTTTGGTTGGATTGTATTTTTTTTTTTTTTTTTTTGGAGCAACGCGGACCAACCAACCAAAACCAAGAGCAGAATAACAACACCGTGGAGTTCCCGGAGGCCTCTCGGCCTCGGCATCGCGGCCTTTGTGTGCTTGCTGGTTCCCACCGCGTGTCTCTCGGATCGTTTTTTTTTTCGCTTGAGGTTTTTGGATTTTCGGACGCGTAACAGAAATCCGGCAGAAGCAGGCCGCGTCTCCGGTTCCGACAAATGGCGGAGCGTATCCGTGGCCTTTTTCGGTGTGTTTTGTATTGCGTCCGGGTGACCACGAGACAGGGAGAGAGAGAGAACGAGAGCGAGAAGAGAACCCCCATGGTGTAATTGATACCGGGGTCGAGATAAGGATTATGGAATGGAATTATTATTGTTCGGCTGCCACTGCCGCAAACGCGCACACAGTCGAGTCACTTCTGCGTTTTGAGGTTATATGGTGTATCCAAGGCCTACTTGGTGCCCTCTCCGGGGGGAACATGTAATTACAAGCGCTTACTATGACGGGAGGGATTTGGGATTTGGCTTTGTGCCGTTGCCGGTGCGGCCGCTTCTTAACGAACGACTCGTCGTCTGTCGTGTCATTCTCGTGACGTTTCTTACACACACAGACACAGACAAAGGGGCGCATTAAGATGCATTTCCTGGAAGAGAAGGAACGGAACGGTGCACCAGAAAGACACGTACCGTTATGTGTAGAGGCTTCTGGTGTTCCTCAACCCTCCTTAAGACCTTCTACTCCTTCCTACCACAGAAAAGGTGTACAGTTTCAGCTTCTCCTCTTAACCTCTCAACTCACGCAACAATCAGACCACAACTCTACGACAATGTCAATGAGACCGCGGATCGAGAGAGAGAGAAAAGAGACCTCCCAGGAGGCGCACTGTCCAGGGCAGGATCGATCGATCGATCGGCCGGTCTCCTCGCACCGTGCGCTCCCTGTCAAAAGCTGTGGCCGTCAAAAGTGTTTCCAAAGAGACGAGAGGCGGCCCCACACAACAATGTCTGACGTTTATAGCGGCGCGATCGCCACTCCCCTGTTGTTGTTCTGCGGCCCCTGAAATGCGACACAGCGGTGGACTAACCGGTGGCACCCGCTGCCAAAAAAAAAGGAACACCGACAGAGAGAGGGCAGAGCATCGCGCAGATTAACATCTCAGCGGCAGCGGCACCGGCAACGGCAGCCAGCAGCCCCCGTGTGGAGCTCTCGTGATCTTAATTAGGTTTAATCTGCGCAGATCGAGGCTTTTTTCGGCTTCGGTTTTTGGGGGTCTGCCCCCTCCCCCTGTCTGCCGCTCGCATCAGCTCGTTTCGTTGGACGTCGAATGACAAATCGAAAATGTGCTGCTGCTGCTGCAGCACACCCCCCACTGTGTGTTCCTCTCCAACGAACTCCGGGGGCTGTCAGAAAATTCAAATTAAACCCTCGCAAACGAACGCGCCTAGTCGGTTAGGGCTCTCGCTATCTGATCAGATTGATCGAGACACACACACGCCAGCACCGGTCACGCCGGTTCTCTCCCTTCCTCTCTAGTGCGTTTGATCGAATGCGCCACCAGAATGCTGACTGACTGACTGACTGGCGGCCGGAGGGACACAACACACTGGCCTGGCCACTGGACGACTCTCTGGTACCCGTGATTTGATGCTGGCTGGCTCAGGGACCAGTCCAGGAGGCTCACTGCCAAATGACAATCCAAAACCTTTTCACAAATGAGCGTCCACGAAACACACCGGGAAGAGAGAGATAGGGGGACGAGAGGGCTTTGTGTTCGTTAAGCGAAACAAGCTCCTATCGGTGGACCCGGGGGATGATAACCACCACCACCACTACGCGGTGCGTTCGCGGAACGTTTCGCGCAAAACCACGGGGATGCTCGCGAAATCCGCATGCCCCTAGGCCTGGTCGCGATGCGTAGATTGAAATCTGATTAGAGAGTGAATGTAGGTCATACCGTGGCCGTGGCCAAGGGTGGTGGTGATGCCTTCCCCCTCCTTTTTCCTGTTTTTTGGGTCCCAACCTCGCTGATGAGGTGCTGCGCGGCGCTCTGACGATCAAACACAAACCTCCACGGTGTCCTCAGGCTGCTGCTGCTGTCAGGACAGGACAGGACAGGACTCGTTGTGGTATGTCCCGCTTTATAACACGGGCATCACTATCTTGGCATCTGGGTTGGTCTGGCAGAGGATTGCATTCGTGGTCAAATCAAACGCGACTTCCCAAAGTAAATAGTACGGATCTCGGATCTCTCATTCCCGTCCTCGATTTGATTGTTTTGCGGTACACCAGTGGAGTGGACAGGGTGGATGAAAATTGGTTTTAGCGCTCACAGAGTGCGCTGTCCTCCCTGATTACGGACAATCCCGGGTATTTTGCTCTCGGTTTGCTTGGTGGTGATCCGATTAAGAACTATGATGAATATGCATTTTCTAATTAAAAATTTCCGTTTTCTTCTTTCCTTTCCAGGTAAGCACGAATTGGACCCAGAGAGACTGCTTGTTCTTCAAAAAAATGGTGCGCCCTTACAAGACAATCGGAACAGAAATTGGTTTGTAAGAGTTCGTACTATGCTCTTAAACCTTTCCTTTTTTTCCATTTGTCAGACGTCGACAAATGAAAACAAGATTTCAACGAAGAACCGCACGCACGTATTACTCTCTCTCCACCAATATCTATCTATCCCGGCAAAAATCTGATCTGACATAGAAGAGAACGATAGAAAATATGGTGGTTGGGGGATGGGGATAGCCCATCAGTCGGCCATCAATCTGCAAAAACCGATGTTTGTCCACAGACTCTGTGTGTGTGAGTGCCCGCGCTGTGGTGTATGTTCTGGATTTCAAATCAATCCTGCATTCGAAAGGCCCCCCCTGCAGCAGAAAGCACCAGCAAGAGGGAGGAGGTAGCATTCGTTATCAACAACGATCAACGGGCACAACGAGCTTAGAATGCCTAAACCATAGAGAGCGTCATCGTCGAGGGCAGGTTTCAGACCCACCACCCCATCCCCAGGTGGGCGGCCAGCCGGTTGGTAACGGTACGGTCGGGACACGACATCCACAAAGACATCCTGTCGATGTGTGACAGATGATTTTATTTCGTCAACCGGATGTGCCGCGTGCGGGGAAGACAAGGACATGAGAGAGAGAGAGAGAGGGAGAGGGATCTGTCAGTCGTCCGCCTCCCCAAAACCAAACCCCGGCTGAGGCTGGTATGTCCTCGCTCTTTCAGCAGCGTGGTCGTGGTCGTGCCTCTTGTTGTTGTGGCATCAGTCGTCGTCCTGTGTGGTGTGTGGTGCGTTGTTATTTCATTACCCCAAAAACCCAACGAAGCGATCTAGCAGGCAGTGCCATCGTAGTACGCTTCTCTTTTGCTGCTGCTGCTGCTGTCAGTCACGGCCTAACGGGGAAGATACACATCAGTGTGACGGTGGTGGTAGTGCCAGAGGTTTTCCAGACTTTTGGCCACAACAACCAACCCCCGCCCGCATTGGCGATGACGACGATGATGCTGTGTGCGCCTTGTTTTGAGACTCTTAAAACATTTTATCTTTCTAGCCGTACAGGCCACTTCCGGCTTTCTAGTGAACACCAGCAGCAGCAGCCTCCATTCTGAGGGAAAAGACACACACACACACATGCCGTGTGACGACTGTGACTGAAAATTGATTTTTGATTCCTTCTCCCCGGGAATACGCCGAACGAAGGCAAATGTGTGGTGCCCGGTGCTCAACTCTCGTGTCGTCTGCTGTTCATGGTGCCGGTGCTTGATACGCCAATTGGTTTTTCATCGTCATGCACCGGGCGAGGTCTATACGTGCAGCTCATTCCTAAACAGCCTTCAGTGCTTGTGCCATTCTAGCAGCAGCAGCAGCATCGTGGACGAGAGACACCGAAGAGTCCCTTCAACAGCCAGGGAGAGGATTTTGAATTTTACGCTGTATTGCTCCAAACATCTGAGGTCGAGATGCGGATTTGATGATTGCGAGCTGCGCAAAAGACAGTCGCGAGCGCGAATCTCTAGTGTGTCATCATGCAAAAGGGTGCGCGTGTGTGTGGTGAAAAGGGTATCGCACGGTGAAGGAGTTGAGATATTCTGTCTCCAGGACACGGGCTCTAGAATGACAGGTTATCGGCATTTTGATTTTTCCCAGAATTCACGTTCAGCAGCAACAACAGCAATTCTCTTTGAGTGAATCAAAAGCAAACAAATCGTTCGTAAAGCCACCGCGTACTTTGTGTGTCTGTGTGTGCTTCGATGAGCTGCAAAGCGGTGGGATCTAATTTATTTATAATGCGATAATAATGTACAAATGTGCCCCGTCACTATCGATGCTGCTGCTGCACCGCCTTCTATGTTGCGTGTTGTGTTCGTTGGCAAACAAAAAAAGGTGGATCCAATGCACCTTTTCCTCCCTCCTCACGCGGGTGAATGGAAAGGACATAAAACAAAATTAATTAGTTTGCACGCATGCATTATTAAAAAGGGGACCACCACCACCACGGGGAGTGCCATCTTTCGAAGTTCGATTTTTTGTCCTTTCTGTGATGATAGTGCCCCACGGGGTCTGGTGCATGCAGGAGGAGATCTATGGAGTGCAGCAACAGCAGCAGCACCATGTGTGCATTGTCAATCACATCACATACCTCACGCACCGGCCCGGGCAGGGGCTGTCGTCCGATGCACGGCGGTCAGTCTGTAGCTGTTTGCGCACCGATTTTTAAACCGATCTCCTTCTCCGCTGACTCAGCATCCTTCGCTTGTATCCGTTGCTGCTGCTGGCCTCGCGCAATTAAATTGTATTATTTTAATTCTGTTGCGGACCTAGTGGCCGGACTGCAGCAGGGTTCTGTGTTGCCCCCAACCACCACACACGTGTATGTTTGTTAAGCTGATGGCCCCCTGGACCTCGAAAAGGTGATAAATGCAGCAACAGCAGTAGTAGCAGTAGTAGTAGCAGCAGCAGCTGCTGCTGCGGATGTACACTCGGGATGCGTTTAATGTTTTTTTCGCCCTTTTTTCCGTCTATCTACTAGACTCAGGGGTTGGTTTGTGCGTTGCTCTTGGGTCCTGCTTTTTTTTTGCAAATATTTGATGATCCTGTTTGCGGGTTGAGTGGTTGCCCGTGCATGCAAAGGTTCAGCAAACAATTTTCGAACAAAAAAGGCCACACCACCACCATCCCCAGGTCCCGGGGTCACTGTGTGCTGTGCTGGCCTGGCTAGCGGTCTCGACAGGATCGCTGATCGATCAGAATAATTTAAAAAATTCCAATACACACACACCAGCGTGAGTACACATCAGAGTCAGCAGCAGCGTGTGAGAGAATCCTTTTCCGGGAAAAAAAGGACTCTCTATGAATGTGTGCCTCCCGTGCATGTGTATGTGTGTGCTGTGTTTGCAAATTTTGGCTGCGTAATTACGTTATCAATGTACGCCATCATCGCTCGCTTGCCCCCGTATCATCATTTGGTCGAAGCGAAAAGAACTCGTTCCCTCTGCGATGCAAAATCTGCCTCATTGGCAGTATCTCACGTCCGTCCCCACGAATTCGATATGGTGTACAGCAGGGCAGGGCGGGAGAACCAGTTTTATGGCCAACATAAAAGGGTTTTTCTTCACCCTGAACGCCCTTGCGCCCGGATGCATTAATTATCTGCCTTTCCAGCTGCCTTCGGTGCCTCTCTTCGGTGTCGTGTCCGGCGTTTGCCGGGCACGTGACGTCCGATGCACGCACGAGTGACGAGAGAGAGAGATCCCCGAAGGTCCATTTTTGTCCGTTTGTTCCTTTTCGGTGCGTGCTCGTCGACAGCGAGCACTTTTCAGCCAGACGATTACCTCAAGGAGCAGCGGGGAGGAGGACATCAAGTGCGTTTGTGTTATCATTTGTGCCGCGATGCCAAATCGAATTATGCAATATTACTTTGATGTTCTCCGCTGCTGCTGCAGCAATTTGTGTTCTCTGTTTGGTGTTTTTTTTCGGGGGTTTGTGTCTGTCTCTTGCAGTCGCCCGGTTCGCTTGTGGAGTGTCAAACGGAGAGTCCAGTCCAGGACAAATTTGCTTAGAGAAAATCCCAACAAAATCCAGCCTCGGGTCTCGTCCACCGGGTGGTAGTGGTGGTCACCACGGCCACATCGATCGATCGATTCGATACTCCCTCCCCCAAGCACTGCATTCTCTGTAATCTGTGGCGTTGCCAGACTCTCGTTGGCATTTTCGGGGCTCATCGACGTGGTACTTGCTTGCCAAAAAAAACCACCAAACCACACGGACGGCGGGCACGCGGTATGGCAACATGGTCCGGTGCAGCATCAGCGCGCACTGGCTCATTAATGAAATGGACGCGCAGATAAATTAAATTAACCTCCAGCAGCAGCAGCAGCAGCAGCACTAGCAGTACGGTTCTGTGCTTCAGGCGACTGGCAGGACACTGTGTACTCCATGCACAAGAGGGACGGAGGATAGAATTTACCAATTTATCTCCGTCCTTCCCTGTTCGGGGTTCGGCCCTTTGGCGATCTAATTTTAGGCCAAAACCGCACCAATAAACATACCAGGTCAGCGGCTGTTATGTGCGCACGCGGAACAAAACATGCACTCGAGGGAAGAAGAACAGTAGGAGGAAGAGAGACTCTTTTTGCATAAAAAGTGCACTCAACTGGTGGGTTGTCCACTCCCAGAATGAGGGCTTCGGACGTGGATCGAAATGCAGCCAATCAGGTTGACCGAATTGAGTTGGCAGCTTTTCACGTTGATGAATAGTGTAAACGCACTTTCAGCGACTGTTGCGAGAGCTTTTCGAGAAACACATTTAATTAAGATAATGTAGTTACTAACGTTCGCTTAGTTAATTTGGGAAAAGTAAAAGAAAGATGAGGAAAAGGAACAACTAAGTTAAAGAAATTTTGTTAAGAAACAACTAAGTGAAAGTATACTATATTTTGTGTCTTTACTGTTGGTATTTAGTGCAAAAACTTAAGTACATTTGCCTGATACTCCTGGTACTACACGATGTGTATTACCCCAAAAAACCCACTCAGTTCAATCGATAACGCCACACCACCAACAACACCGAACGATCCACATTCCACATTTTGGGCGAATAATGAAGCCACGGTTTTCGGTTCGCTGGCTCGCTGCTAATCCTGATAACCCCTCTCTCACTCTCTCGTCCCCTTCAGAACGGAACGGAATATCCTTTCCAATCCCCTCGGCCATTGCATGCCCAGCCCTGCACTGGTGGTGATTGCGCTTGTTTATGCCGGTCATAAATTTATATTAATTTGTTTAAATTCGTGCCCATTATTGCTGTTTTATTGGCTGTTCGGGCTACGTGTGTCTTTGTCCCCCCGGGTGGGATTTGAGGGGGTGTTTCCCCCCCCCACTCCCCCTCCCCTCAATTCACCACAACGAGAGAGGATGTTGGATTTGCCATTAGCTATTGGCGATGAGCGCTTTTCCGGGACCGCGGGACCACCTTTTTGTCTCTCGTTCAGTTTTTTTTTCTCTTCTTTTCGTTTGGTTTGGTCATTGGTCAGCGCGAATGGTGCTTGTTTTGTTTTTGTTGCCGGTCGCCGGTGCTATTTGTTTTGTTTATTATTGCAGATCCTGTTTGCTTATGGCGCACCCCTCCGGCCAGACTCCAGGATCATCCAGTCCCGGCACCGAACGTGTGTGTGTGTGTTTCGTGTTCCGATTGGATTGTGAGCCCTCGGGCTCCCCCAGCGGAAAACCCTACCCCGCCGGCGTCGTCGTCACCACGCGCTTAGCAATTAATGAAATGCGGCTTTTGCGAAACACGTTAATTAGTGCAACCGATGCGGCCAAGCATCCCTGGTGCATATCCCTGGTGCTGCTGCTGGTGGTGGTGTGGTGCACACCCCCCTTGCTGTTCGATTCCGGGGCCTATTGCTGCGAGATCTGGTTGGTCGTCGAAATCGGTCGTGGCTGGACAATTTATGCATTTTGTCCGAAAATATTCATACAAACTCCAGCACGATGTCCGGTCAGTCCACGGCCAGGATTGGTGTGTATGTGTGTGTAACACAAACAGTGTAAAATTATAATTATGCTGCGTGTTTCCAACGCGATTTGGACCTCTCCCGGGGAAGCAAAGGGGGGGGGGGGGTAAAAAGGATGTTCCGGTGTGTAGCATTCCTTCCGGAAGTCCTGCGGCTCGACGATCGGTTTGTTCCGGGATTGTTGCGATGGAACAACACACCCGAGAGCAGCTAATGTTGCCACTTCATTACTAGCTACTGCTAGTGCTACTACAAACGCAAACAAGCGCACTAGCTACTAGCATAATGGGTAATTCATTTAGGAAGCATGTCCCTGTTTGCGTCCGCCGCTCGTTTGCTCGTCAGTCAATAAATCAATTTCCCGCGATGGCCTGCGCGCTGATGTTGATTACTTCATTTACACTCGCCGCTAATAATCAGCAAACCCATCCCCAACCCAGTGTGCCCTGTGCACCATCACTACTGGACACTGCTGCCTTGGCAACCGTTGCAGCCGCTGAGATGCCATAAAAAAGGCGAACGTTCGGTTTGATTTTGGGGCCACGTCGACGGCGATGAGTTTGATCTAATCCTGATCCCTGGACACAACACAGCACATCACTTAACGTGCTGTGAGCGCAGCACTGCCAGCACGACGGTAGCTGTCGCCCATAGTAAGCTTTGGAGCGTTTTATGACGCTATTTAGAGGCAGCATAAAAACGATAAACATTAAACTAATCTTGGCTGCTGCTCCGCTCCACTCCTCATGGTGTGTCCACTTGACGGTTGACGGTGTCCTGTGGGGTTCAGAAAGACCGCTTTGTATCGTCATCGTCATCGTCGACCAGCACCAACAACGCCGCGCTGTCTTATGATAACAAATTAAATAAATGTACTTACGTTTAGCTGCACGCGACACTCTACACCGACCGACCGCTCGGTCTCGGTATGTGTGGTGGGTGTGTAGTGTGTGGGTGGTAATGAGTCGTGTTTTGTCGCCAGAAGTCGCTGGAGAGTCCTCACACACAGGATATGGAACCTGCAGCTGCTTTTGTAATCTCACGAACCGATCGTTGAGCTCTTCGTTGCTCCGGTCTGTGCTGGTCACGACCGGTATTAGCTAAATCAACTCCAAGTAACCACCAACACACACACACACGTAGCGTGTAGTTCAAGCATCTCGCGTCTTTTAAGCTCCCCGCAAACATTTATCTCGCGTCTTTCGCTCACTTGCTTGCAACACGAACTCCTCTCTTAAACTGTGATGCGTTTTCACTTGTGTGGTGTGTGTATGTGTGCTTCGTTTCCTGCTGCTTATGGACATGCCCTCATGCTGTGTTTGATTAGACGTGCCCCAACTCCCCGGCCACGGGCTGTACGGCCTCAATGACGACGCATTAGATGCGTATCAAATAGTATTATGTTGCTGCTGCTGCTGCTGTATGGAGAAATTCCAGGTATAGAGAGTCGTTAAATGGTAGATAACAAGCAGAGAGAGGTGACCAACCCTTTCGTTGTTGTACCGCGCGGTAATAGATCGGGTTTAATGCAAATCAGTGCCCGGCTTCTGCCGCTCTTCACGTCATCCCCCTCGGAGGTGGAATAATGAATAATGGAATTGTTTGTGTGTGTGTGTGTGTCCTTTGCTGGTGATGAAAATTCCACTTTCCCTCCCGCTGCTTTGTCCTTTCTCACCCCCTCAACACACTACCCTCATCGCATTGCAGGCGTATGATCATCGTTCCCTTCTATATTTTTTTTGAGATTCTACTTCTTCGAACGTAGGACAATGAAAGCGAAACGAACGAAAGGAAAGAATAACGCCCGGAAAGGGGAGGGAGGTGCTCGTTGTCCTTAAACTTGAAAATCATGTTGGCATCATTTATATCTCCTCGTACACCGCCCCACTGACGATCGACGTTCGGACACTCGCCTAGACAGACCGACCTCCAAAAGGGATGCGAGACGCAAACTCTCTTCCCTTGCTTTTTCCTCTGCCGCTGCTTCCTTCCGTTTCCGTGGCCCACAAAGAAGACTTTTGAACCCCTCGGTGGCTCGGAGAGGCGGAGGAAAATTGATTAAAAAATTATGCGATGGACCCGCGCGCGCGGTGGCCACATCGCTACAGAGAAGGACAAGGTTTGCGTGCGTGCGGACCGCCGCTGCTCTAACACATCGTTAGAGGGTCATACATCTTCGTCCCGCAAAAGGGACAGCCCGACACCGAAATCATGAAGAATCTGTTATAAATTCATGCAAACCAACCACCCCCCTGGATGGCCCGCAACGTTAAAATCTTTTGAAAGATTCATATACGACGTCCCGGGTGAAGACGGCCCGACACTACGCGTCCCTCTTTCTTGCTGCATGGTGGTAGGACGATGACGGATTAAAATTAACAATGTTAATGAAAGCGTTTTTATTTTTTCATTGTGAAACCTCCGATGATGGCTGGCGTGGGGTGTTGGTCAAGCGCGCGCGAGAGAGAGAGAGAAGCGAAGCCAAATTCCATCAACAAAGTTCTCGTGCTCTCGCGAAAGGAAGCAACGATTAATAAGTGTCACAACTAAGCAAAAATAATTATTAAAAATGATGCTTCATTTCCGATCCGATCACCGCCTCGGCGGGTGGTGGCCGCCGCTTTTCGCTCCCCCCCAAAAAAACACCAACGGGAACTCGGTCCGATCTCGTTCCTTCGCGAAAGGAAGGAAGGCTGGTTGCGAGTAAAAATGCAAATGAAACCTCATCAAGCAAAGGGAGGGAACACAGGAAAGGAAGGAGGATTGGTCGTTTGTCGGAAAACATGTCCAGCGCGAGGGCGCACACCAAGATTAAGTATCGATTCGAGCGACGCAGCGGGTGGCAAACGTTGGCCCATGACCACCACCAGCACCGTCTGTTGGTCATGAATGAAACTTGCCCGCTCATCGCGACCGTTCTCATTGGACCAAAGACCTCATTATCGATTTAAAAAGGCGGTTCGGAGGCTTTGGTTCTACGCCTTTTTTCATCTTTTATTCTGGGGGAGTGAAGAAGGAACTCCGACTCACCTCGACATCTAATTCATTTTTTTTTTTTGGGAAAACATTCCGCAATGCCTCAAATCTGGAGCTCCTCTCCCTCTCTCAAGCCAGTCATTAATGATGCCGTTCAGGCAAATATGTTTGATGTGATTCGCATAAATCCGTTGGCTCTCTGCGTCGGTATTCGAGAATGTGGGGGCATTAGCTTCGCTTCCGTAATTCCACCTGGCACACCCCGTGAGGTCGTTGTGCGCGCCCGGTGTGGAAATTTATTTCGGTTATTAAAAAATTCGTCACTTCCGCGTGTTGCGCCCGCCAGGGGCCAGGGACCAGGGGCGGCTGACCTGAGGCGGCCACTCCTGGTACTGCTGCAGGGGTCTTTACTTTGTTTTATTATCACTCGCAACACCACCACCACTAGCCTCCCAGAGGGCTACTAGTATGCCTCCTTCTTGACGCAAACACAAAATATGCCTCACAATGTCCGCATAGTCCACCAGTCCGGATCATAAAAATACGTCCGTCGAGCATTAAACGAACCGAAAACAAAAAAATGCTCGCCGGCTGCCGGTAACGAAAAGCAATTCCTTATTGTTTTTTTTCCTTTTACTTTTACACACTTTTCTGGAGGACCACCTTCTGCTTCTTCTTCCAAAAAGAACCCTCCTCCTCGTTGTGTCCGGCACCCCTTGGTCGCCGGAGAGGTTTTTGAAGGGCCTGGAAGAAAATATATTTTTATCTCATAAAACAAAAGATCATAAAAACCACTTCTTCCAGCGGGGGGTGCCAAAGAGAGAGAGTGGGCGAGCGAAGCTGGTGGTCAGCTTGGACGTGTCCTCACCTGCGAGCACCGTCCATTCCCCCCGTGCGCTGCGCACGCACCAAATGGCAACCATTTTTGACATTAAGATGCACTTAAGACACTTAATTTATAACGCAGTTTTCGTTTTCCGTTTTCGGTTTCGGTATTACTTGTGTTTTTTTCGCGCGCGCGCGCTCGCCCCTAAAAGTTCGCCCTTTTATGGGGGATGGATTGGAATCCGCGTCCGGATCCGCGTTTTCCTTTCAAAATTTCCCGGGTTAAATCATAAACCAGCAGCTACCTCGCTCTACGGCACTTCAACCCGTGGTTTGGAATTGAAAGCTATGGAGGAAGAAAAATGGTTTTCCTCTACCATTTCGCACATTTGTTGTGCTGCTGTAACTTCATTTGTTGCAACAAACGTTCGGTGCCACAACAACCGAGAAGCGAAAACGAAAAGATGATATGTCTGAGGAGTTCTTCGTGGACACTTCTTCGCTTTGCCAAGCAAGGGATGAGGGCATGTCAGCGCACCACAAGAAGAAGACAAGAACCCTGCTTCGGGGACTGCCAGTGGCAGCACATGCACTGCTGCGCTTCGCGTATTATTTATTGCAGCGCGAATTGCGATATTAAGAAAAGGATTCGCGAAAAGGCATTCGCCGTGAATCGAATTCTAAACAACACACCGACGACAGGGGTCAGGGGAAGTGCCAGGACGCTCTCTCTCTCTTTCTTTGTCAGATGAGGACACCAAAACCTCTCTTCGCGAAACCGCGAAAGATCTAAAACAATCGCACGAAATGATAAAAAGGCCCAAAAAAAACCGAGCGTTCTACAGAAATCATAATTCCTTGTTGCTCTCCCCGGTCCCGGGTGTGGTGTTCCTGGAAGTGGCGCAACGTTTTGTCCCTTTTTTTCCGTCCAGAATAAATCCCCAAAATTGCAATCCGATCGTCGTCCTGCTTGTTGCATGCACACACACATGGAGGATCATATTTTGTTTCTCGCGTGGTGCATGGCGATGATCGCGGAGTTTGGGAATCTTTTGGGGAAGACGGTAACTAATTTGTGTTGGTCCGTCCCCCTTTCCACGATTCTCCATCATCAGCACGGGGTGCGAAAATCGATTGCCGCCGCCGCCGGCGCAACAACAGACAGAGCGGATTGCATTTTTAATTTATTTTTCGCCCTCGCCATACGCCATGTTTTCTGCGCCATCAGTTTTTCCCGCGTGTTTTTTTTTCCGGTGATCTCCCGCTGAGAAATGTTCTTATGGGATTCTCAGCCTTTTGCCCTTAATAAGCTTATGAGATGTTGTGTGTGTGTTGCTGGTGCTTGGTTTGTTGGAATTGGAAAACAAAAAAACACCAAAAACCAACCCCTTCTTCTGCTGCTGCACTGCTTCTGGTGCGTGCTCGCGCCTCATCCGTCTCCGTCCGCGGGGGCATATGGCCTCTGTGCTCGCGCGCTTCTCATCATCATAAATTTATGATTTATCGCCGGGGGAAGGGAGGGAAGGTGCACAGGCCAGTGTTTTTCGGTAAAGCCACTGGAGACCACATGACAGCAAAGCAACACACACGCACGCACCCGGGCACGTACTCGTCGTCGTCGTCGTCCGCGTCCGCGTCTTGGGATCGCGTCCGTTTATTAGCGAATTCCAGGAATAGCGCACGATCTCCTCGGTCGTCGGCGATAACGGGCGACAGTTGGCAGCCGCAAAATTAATGATCAAGCATCCGCCGAGAGCGCGCACACGACGACGACGACGCTACCGCTACACAATGGAGTTGTTAAGTCGCTTCGCCGTCGTCATCGTCGTCGTCGTCGTCGTCGTCTCTTGATCCCTACTCACGGGGGGGAACCCCTTGGTCACGGACCACTCTGATTGATTGTTAATATTTGGCCTTCCTTCTCTCTTCTGCGTCGTCGTCGTCGTCATCGTTACTGTTGCTGCTGCTGCTGCTTGGAGTGCTTCAAATAGTTTCCGAATAATTTCCTGATTCCCTTGTCTGATGGAATGGCAGCCTGACGACTGCGCGCAGGATTGGGCAAATACTTCAAATCCCATACGGATTTTTAAGCGCAATCCGCAGACACACACACACACGCAGAGAAGACAGAAGGTAGAAAATGAGTTCCAATTTATCAGTATTTCGTGCGCTGTTGCTGCTGCTGCTGCGTGCGTAATGTTTGGCAGCAGACTTCGAGGGAAGTGGCATTCCCCAGCATCCCAGCTCTCTTAACCCTTAACGAGGAGGTGACCAGAAGCTCCCCGGTAAAAAAAACCACGAGACACGGGCTTCTGATTTGATGATTTGTTTTGGTGCCCCCGGACGTGAATACATGGATTGATGAAGTGTTTTCGTAAGCCGATTTAAAGCCCTCTCTCTCTCTCTCTGTTCCTCGGACTACTCTGCCCACTCTCTGCACTGCCAGATTGTACCGCCGATTATCATAAAGGTAAGACCTTCGGTGGTCCCACCTCCGAGGAGACTTCGACTTCTAAACGTGTTTTTGGAATACAGATAACGAACAGCCGCTGAGACCGGACCTGCCTTTGTTAGTAGACGACTTTGTCTAGGCTCCTGTGAGATTCCGGACGGGCGCACGCAGATTACGCCGGACACTTTTTTTTCGGAGTTCAGAGTGCCAGATGGTGGTGGTCTCCGGACCTCCGTAAAAAGAAAACTCCCGAATCCATTTGTCCCTTTAATCCCGCCAAGCATGATGGCAGAGGGCGAGGTTTGGGACTCAAAACGAGGGGATTAGACAAAACCACGAGACGCCTACGCCCAAATCTTCGGGAGCAATCTCCTTGGTCTGTGTGTGTGTGTGTGTGTCGTAATGTCATGGGACTTCCTGAAGATCCGAAAGGTCCATAACAACTACGACAACTTGGTGGTGGTTTGTCCACTTTTGTAGTTCTCTCCCCCTCCCCTCGAAATGTGCATATCCCGTTAGGCCTAATGCTCTCCATGCAATTCAGTTGAGCCGCTGGACACGTTCAGGCTCTAATCAGATTAAGTCCGCTGTGAGGAACTCCGTCTTCCCGGAGTTCGAAGACTTGAACGTGATTGATTCGTTCGAGTGTTCCAAGTGGCGGCGCTCCTCGAGTGCAATAGAGCGACCAAACGTTGAGTAATAGATTGGCCACAGCATTTTGACAGTTGTGTCCAGTATTTCCCCAGTCTGTGGACCATCGAATGGAATGGACGTCGAAATGGGATTGATAGAGCGTCCCGATACCATCTTTATGGCGCACTCCCCAATGCTTCTTCTTCTGCTGCGTGTTAGAAGCCGACTCTCTCTCCCTAAAGGTGTGTGTCTTGGACTTATCAGTGTCGTCGATCAGCTGACGCCTGGTTCGAAGGCACTTCTGCTTCTTCTTCTGCGCACACCACTCCAGATGATTGGTTCACGGAGTTGCCGCGAGTCAATCGATTCTTCAGTCCAGCTGTTAAGGCGCTTCTCCCTCTCTCTGCCTCTTTCCATGAGCCACCTTCTCGTGGCGCCCACGTTCCATAATGCAATTCCTCCAGAGGAAGACCCTAATGGGAAGGACACAGCGCGCACATAACCTTAATGGGTAGGTCGTTAAAGAAGGGTGGAGCCATCTACCTACCTCTCCTATTTCTCCATAGAGGTGCTCGCATTCTGGTCCACGAGTCCGCAGAGAAGTGGACGCGAAGGAACGCACAAAAATGAAAGCTCATCTCTCGTGTTCTATTGGCGTGTGTTCCATTAGTGTCGGTTTTTGAGGGAGACTGGGAGGAGATGACCCCGAGAGGACGTCCCATAATGAGCTCTCGTTTGAATTTATTGGACCACAATCTCCGTTGTTCCGGTGCTTTTTCTCCTAGAATGAAGGTTCTATTTGAGTTCTCTCGATCACACACACACCCGTTTATTCGCTATTAGGTTCCATTTTCTCCATTCTTCGAACTGTCACAACAGCCAACATTTTTGCCCCGAATATTTCTGTATCTGTTTTTTTCTTTCTTTCTTTCTTTCATTCTTTGTTTCGATTTTTTGTGTTAATGCCTGTTTATGTGCGTGCGTGCGTGCGTTGTTCCACTCTACCATCACCACTCAGCATAACTTCCTCTTCTTCGATGTTAGGGAGCTACGCATATTTTAAGCGTGAAGCATCCAGATCCAGCACAGCTACATCTTTCGCTTTCCTTTTGAGCCGAGCTGAGCTGTTGAAGGCTCGCAGAACCTCCACGACTGCGGGATGGGTGAGGAAGGAAGGTTGGGGATGCTTTGCATCTCATTAACGTCACTTTCCACCTGATCTCTCTCTCTCTTTCGCATTCTCTTTCCGCCCGGCGGGCACCAGTCGTGCCTCTTTTTATGTTTTATTTTGTACACTTCACTCAAACCCATCACCGCTCCACTCCTTCCTCCCTTCTCTTCATCTTCTGCTGAGAAAAGGAGGGAGGGAGGTTGATTTTATGTTTTAAATTTTCGGTTGTCTGTTTTAGAGTTGAGCACTATAGTTTCGGGACAGAGAGACAGAGAGAGAGGGAGAGCCACCTGAAAGAGAGAGAGGGCAGATCAGGCGCAGCTAATCAGCATACACACAATGGCCATTGGGACCCGGGCGCGCGCTGGACTAAACGAAAACATTTTGTAGAACATTTCGTTTGCTCCTTCAGACCCCAAACTCTCCACCGAGCGCTCGGATTGTAAGCTGTCACGTTTTAGTTGTTTTCTATTTTGTCTTTTCCGCTCACTCTGGGGCGAGGGGTAAGCAACCAAAAAGGTGGAGCGAGCGATGACGAGCTGTTGCTGGACACGGCACTAAAAATCCATAAGCCATTTGATGCTGGAGTGTGAGACCTAAAGAGAGCGAGAGAGAGAGAGAGACGTTGTTTGCGGAGGCCGCCGCCGCTGCTGCTGATGAGCTTGTTGTGTGGGGCACTGGCAGGGAGTGGAAATGGCCGAAAACAATAAAAAGATAAATAACTTCATCATAAATCTCCCAAAAAAGCATTCCAATGTTTATAGATATTAACATTTTAATGCTTTCGCACTGGCATCGCATCGCTCGTCGGCAAATGGTCAATTTTCCCCGTCCCGGATCGGTCCTGCACCGAAGGCCAGGTTGTCCTTTCGCCGCCGCCGTGACAAGTGCCAAACACACTCAGATGAGGATCAGGATTTTTTGGCATGACGACGACGCCTTCGGTGTGTGTGTGTGTAATGAACGAATGAAGGTGATTTAGACATTAGCCATCGAATCATATAGCTACTAACTGACATACAAGCGTGCGCGTGTGGAAAGGTTAGAGTTTTATGAGATATCCAGCATCCATTAAACGGTGGAATGATATGGTGGGTCGCTTTATGAGGATCCGGGCTCACCTCTCGTCTGCCTGCTGCTGCTGCTGCTGCTG
Source organism: Anopheles darlingi (assembly GCF_943734745.1). NCBI lineage: Eukaryota > Metazoa > Arthropoda > Insecta > Diptera > Culicidae > Anopheles > Anopheles darlingi. The sequence goes on along the minus strand of NC_064875.1, from coordinate 4,772,671 downwards.
AGATGAGCGACAGTCATGAATGGACAAGTCAGTCAGTGGTGGAGACCAGGACCGTCCGGGATCGTATTCTAAAATCGTGCAACCTTGAACGACCAATTTGATGTTTTGCATGTTGTTTTATGCTTCTCTCGGCTACGGTTTGCCATCCAAGCAAGCATTTGATGACGGTATTCCGTTTTGCATCCAACACTAAGAGAGGAGAAAGGAACGACGAAGAGTGAAGGGTGGGTCTCCCTCTAGTGGTCCAATCGGTTGAAGTTCACACAGGGTCACAACGGATCGGAGAGAAGGCAGGAAGGATGGATAAAACATAAAAAAAAATCGGACTCAAAGGGGATACAGCGAAACAAAAAAAGAGGAATTAACTCATCCATCGCCACTGCCGCAGCAGCAGCACGCGCAGCACGACATTGGTGTGCTCCAAGCCCCATAGCATTAGCCATCAAGCAAGTGTTGTGTCCATCCGTCTATCTGTCTGTCCGTTTGTCCCATAAGGCCACCTCGTTCGTTCCGGAACGGCGGCATAACGGCGGTTATGAGTAGTAAACATTAATTGCCAAACCATAAATTCATCCCCAAACCACCATCACTACTGACCACTGCTCTTTCGAGAGGAGCGACATTGTAGCAACAACATCAAGCAGCAGCAGCAGCAGAGAACCATTTTAGGGCCTCGTAAAGAGCGCAGATCAACCTTCTCGTTGTGTGCCGTCCGAGGGCACACAGCATTCCCCCGGATCAGTCAGGAGCCGTTCCAACATATTCGCGGGGATCGGGCGCACATCAGAACTGCGTCCCCGCAAGTGACAGCGGCGCGCGAATTGCATTAATTTCTATCTTCCCTGTTCCCTGGCGGTGTGGCGGTCGATGTGTCACCCAACCTCTGCGCCGACAACGACACTAATGACTTACAAATGACTAACGGCAGAACGATGAACCCGCGCCGCGTGTTCGTGTGTGTGTTTGCTTGGAGTCCAAAGACTACTTCTGCTGCCCCTTTCCCGTGACGTTTGGGCCTTGTACTGCTCGTGCTGCTCGTTTATTAACTCCACGGGAATGGCCACACCGTTCAGAGCCCGAATTATAGTGGTCTAGCGAGGAGGGACCCTTGTCCTCTTCTCGTTTATTGCCGCAACCATCCAGTGGTGGATTCGTTTGCAACCCTTCTTTCCTTTGGTTTGCTTGTTTTTTTTTGTGGATTCGGAAGATTCAATTCCAAACCTTCATTCCTTCCTTTCATTCCTCTGCACCACGAATCGGAAGTTGGCCGCTGGCCAGCATCGCATTCTTGCGCATTCGTATGGCACGCAGCGGCAGCAGCACCGACGTTTGGCTTTCCGTTTTGCGGCAGCATAAATCAAACAGTCTATATAAATTATCATTTTTAATTTTAGGAAAACAGCAGCAACACCAAAAACCAAAACGTGCAATGAACGAGCGCCGCGCGTATGATGATGAGGAGCGAGAATGAGGTGCTTATGGTGGTCGCAAAGCAGCAGCAGACAGGCAAAACCCTGGTCTGTGTCTGGTTGAAGTTTCTCACGCACATAAAAAGCAAGATTTCCGCTTCGCACACAGAGGGAACAGAGAGAAAGAGAGAGAGACAGTAAAACATAAGTTTGCTGCTGTTGCTGCAATGTATCATACAGCGACTGACATGACGATGAGCATTGGATGATGATGATGACGAGATGCGATGCGAGACCTCTTTTTGAGGGAAGATACTCTGGATGATGCAACCAAACGATGAGGGGGCAGCCAAATGAATTGCAAATGTCATATGTGGTGTCTCTCATCGTTTGCTCATCGTGCGCATCGTTGACGTGGTTGAGGTTGAGCATTATGGGAATAGCTTCTCGGTCCATCTTTTCCTCTCTCCCTCATTGGTTGATGGTTTCTTCAAGTGGTTCTCTGCTCATCAGTAACCGGAAATTAAGTCCAAAAAGAAAAACCAAAACAGTCCAGCCACGATGGACGATGGAAACCACAATTAGGCAGCGTTCACATCGGTTAGCTCTCTACCCAATAGCGCACACCGTTAGAACCGATTGTGGAGCGTGTGTGTTATGCTGTGAGTCGATCAAAAATCGATCTCCGGATGACCCTTGATGTAGAAAGGGGGGCCACCTGTGAACCGGGACGGTGCCGTTGTCTTTCGCAGGTGTGTCTTCTAACCTACAGTTAAGAACAGAGACACCGACACAGGCCGATGTCACTGGTACCATGTTTCGTTGTTTAATGTAGGGCATAAAATCCCAAACACATCGCTCTCGGGGACCGCTACTAGTTCCTAGTAGTAGCAGCAGCAGCAGGGACAAAGACATTCGATAAGAGAGGTGCTAGAGGTGCTAGGTAAGATTTATGCGCCCGCAAGAAACAAACGCATACACACACAGGAAGATGGGCATCGTTAGAAGGGAAATTAAGCTTCTAGAGAGCCTCGCTCGAGACACACCTTAGTAACAAAACGTGCCCCCAGGTAATGGTGAGTAGAGGGCATCCATTCCACTGGTAAGGTAAGGGGGGGTAAGGGGGATCTGATCTCTTAACAGTGTTTCGCCTGTACCACGGGGAACGGGATTCGAAGCCGGGCACGAAACACCCGGCCAGGGCTAGTGTAAATAAATTAAATTAATTATATTTTCCTTATGCAGACATGCAAACGCCCGACAGAGGAGTACCTGACATCGTTCCAAAGGTACTCGTTCGACCTCAAAGTCTGCCTCGTCCTGTGTGTCCTGAGGGAACGGAACGGATACACGTACACAGACGGTCTTCCCCCGCGGGGAGGGGAAGGTGCAAAGATTATTACGGAGCACACATACCCACACACATACGCCTGTCACGCGTCGCTTTTTGCTGCCAAAAGCGGAACACCGTATCCTGGATATGAGATGCTCTCGGCTGCTTAGATCGGCTGCCGCGCATCCCGAGAAACTACTGCGCTACGGCTCATAAGTCACATATCGTCCGCCGTGTGGTGCTGAAGGGCAGGCTTTGGTCACGTCTTGTTGTCCTGACCGACCGACCGACCGACCGACCGTGTGTGTGTGTGTTGGGTGAACTTTTCCCATCTCGAAGGCTTCTCTACGGCGGCGGGGCTTAGTGCCTCTAGCGGTGCTGCTACTACTACATGCTACTAGTCTGCCTTTCTCCTTCAGGCGCTCGCCTTGTTTGCGTGTGTCGGTCGCTCTATACCTCGAGAAAGGTGGGCTACTCTCTGTTCCTGCTGTTTGCCAACAGGAACAGCCACCACACGCATCCTTCCGCCACTAGCAGCGACGACAAGGACGACGACGACGACGACGATAGAAAGTCATAAAGATTTCACTAAAATAAGGTGGCGAGTGAATTTATAGGGTTATTTGGACGCAAACGAACGTCGTCCTGGTGGTGGTGCTCTTCGTAGCGCGCGCGCACTAGTGGAGGAGGAAAGCTATTATCGCGTTGGCCAAGATTTACTGTGGTGTGTATGTACCGCCACCACCACCACCATCCTGGCCACCATCTTTGGAACGTGCCAACTGCTGCTGCTGTGAGCAAAAAAGGACCTCCCATACCATACCGAGAAGTAGTGGTGAAGGTGCTGCTGCTGCTGCTCGTGTAGCACAAATGCAAAATCAAATTATATTAATGTTTGATAAATTGCGTTACCGAGGCTAAATCATATGCAAAGCGGCGATGGAGAAAGATGTGGTGGTGGCTGTGGTTTGCGACGACTCACAAGATGCTGTTAGTAGTAGTGCTCCTGCTGCTGCCGCTACCGATGATGAGGAAACAACGAAACGACGATTAATGAATAATGCAGCATCAGCCGCCCTTGTCCTTCCCTTCTGTCTGGTGGCCGCGTGATAAGACGCATGATCGAGGAGCTGGTGAGAAAAGAGCCCCTTAATGGAACGGACCCCGGACCGGCCCCGGAAAGCCAATTACACATAGAGCGAGCGTGTGCGTGTGGTTGGGGATGAGGGTGGGGATCACCTTCAACCGAATGCTGTTCTTGAGCTCCTCTCTTCCTCTCCGCGCAATGATTCGAATCAATTTTCGGTTTTATTACGTACGCACACGACGCTTCCCGGGTATGAACGGCGGTTTGGTGGCGGTTTTGGATCGTTAATAGTTGATGTGGATAGTGTGAGCGCCGGGGGGTGAGGCGTGCTGATGCCGAGGATATTTATAGGGAAAAGGGAGAAGGAGAGACCTTTCGGTTTTCGTGCCCCAGAGCAGCGCTTGTGACGCAATGAAGCACTCAACGAGTTAGAATTGCCACGTTGCGTGGGCTACTGGCCCGAAGAAAGAGGACATTGTTCTTCCTACGTCTTTCACGGTTCAGGGCGAACAGTTCATAATCAATTTGAAATAATGTTCCCGTGACACCCAGAAGATGAGTGTGAGGTAGCTACATTTGGCGCAAATTGAATAAATGTCGATGAATAGGCCAAGGACGCGCTACGGGTTTGTGATAACCTTTTTCATCCAAGCAAGCCTTGCCTTTCCCCTGGATCCAGAGAGACAGATGGTGGATAAAGAAAGTGAAAAAGTGGTGTTCACTTCCATTTCGTAAAGTCAATGCACGCCAAGGGACCGCTTGTCTCCTTGTCCTTATCAAAAGCACTAGGACTCTAGGAGCGAAAACACCCCTCTACCCGGTGAAAAGGATGTCTCGTATTCATTGGCTGGGGCTCTATTCCAGGGCCACATACGGCGTTCTGGGCTCCCCAGAAGAGAACACCTCGCCCGCGATGCCCATTCCTTGTGCAGCATCACAGCGGAAAGCCCGGAATAGAAACAGAAACAGGAACGACGGAGGAAGAGGCTGCTTTTGTGCTCCTCTTTTGGGTCGGTTCTTGTTTCTGTGCTGTTTATTTATTTTTACTTCTTTCCCGCACCGTAAAAGGGGTTTCCTTCCTCTGTAGCCTACAGGGAATCCCCCGAATTTTCCACCTCTTTCTGGGGAGCGATTTTTGTTTCGAGAAAGGTAAGGACGCGCGTGTGGAGGTGCTCGTGCTCCTCTCTTAGGTCCGGGAAAGCGATTGAAACAAATTGCAAATCTTAGGCCAAGCGGAAAAAAGGGCGCCCCACAAGGGGAGCAAGGGATGGAAATCCGAAATGCAAATGCAAAACTCGTGTAAGAAGTATTATTTATAGCTTCTGAGAGGAGGGCGCCTTAGTCGCCTTCTCGCCAGGTTACGTCGTGCCCACGGTCTAAGCTTCCAGCAATGGTGTTGGTGTTGCTTTGGGATTCCAGGAGTTTGGAGCTAGTTTACATATCAAGCAGGGAAGGGGAAAAGAACTCTTTTGACCCAAATTCCCGCCAAACGATCGATAAGCTAATGACGGGAAAATCCTTTCGTTCTTGTTTCCCGCTGCCTTCAAATGCGGAAAATTGTGCAACGATAGAACAAGACGGAAACGTTACGCAAAGGAAACAGAACAACATCACAATCTTGTCCGTTGCAATGAACATCCCTCTACAGACAAAAGGGTGTGAGAAAAAGAGAGAGAGAGAGAACCAATGATTATCTGTCCATCTTCCATCGATCCGGAACGCGGTAACGTCAATTGTTTGCTGTTTGCTTTGCCATCTAATTTTCCCTAATCGAGCCAAAAGCCATCGGCAGGAACCATCAACCGGAGGATGTCAGGAGCCTCCATCTCCTCCATTGCGCGATTGCGCGCTGTCTCGGGGTTTGTCTTGTTCCCCGGAATCTCCCAAACAGTCGTTATGCCATTGCCCTGACGGCTTCGACTTCGACGCCGCAATCAAAACAAACACTGGCGCTGGCTGGCAACGTAACGTAGCGAGGATATGTGCACATGGAAGAGAGGGGCCAAGGGAAAGGAAAATGATATATTTTCCTTTCTTTTGGGGAAACATTTTTCCCGAGACACACAGCCAACGAAAGATGCTGACCTGACGGCGCCCGAGGGAAAGAAAAATTTGTGGGATGCAGCCACATGAAGGAGGAGGAGGAGGAGGAGAAGGACGACGATTCTGCGTGTCCTGGCCACGTGCCACGGGCGGTTCTGGTGGGTGGTGGTTTTGGTAGAAACCCGGGGAAAAACGCGCGGAACGCAGCGGAATCATTTATTTGACAATTCAATTAATGTCTTCCAAAATGTACGCGAGAGGAGGGAGTCCAACCTGGGGGGGAACACACCGGCAAACGTCACGTTTGCCAACGGAAGTCAACGGATATACCACCGGAGCATCGGCGGACTCCGGATCCGGGAATGTGCGCACTGCAGAAACAAACAAACTAGGACGCGAACATCGAGAGAGTCTTTTCCCTGTTTTTTTTCTCCTTTTTTTTTGGGGGTAGTCGAAACGAACACGAAGCGAATTCCGAAATTCAGGTCATATATACCTGGAAGCACACAAGCACCGGTGCGAAGCTTCTCCTGATGCTGATGGTTTCAATTTCGGCGCCATCGTCGACGACGTCTTCGTTGCCGACGTCGGTTTGCCAGGAAAAGATGACTTTGGCTGAAGTGGTGAAGGACGGAAAAACGCAAATTATCCAATCAAAATCTGGGACGTTCCGCTGGACGCGCTGATATGATGATGATGCTGATGATGCCCGGTGCAGAGATGGCTTTGGGAATTGGATTACTTTTCGAAGAAGCACTGAGAAGGGCCATATCTGGAGAGAATTAAAAAGGTAACATCGAAAAAGCATTAGCCCCCCTAGCTCTCTAGGTAGCAGATCATTATTCAAATGATGCCCAAAAAGAGCTGACCCTGTGTCATATTTCTGGATGCGCTTCTTGGGATGAAGCCTGCAAAAAATAATATAGCGTAATGATGACACATCGGACAGGACCGGCGGACCACCAATCAATTTACTACAAAATGAAGCAATTGAAGCCAACTCTTCCATAATGAACTCTACCTGTGAGGCTCTCTCAAGCTCTGCAGTGTCCGAGTCGGATCTATCGGATTTTTGGGAACAATGCATATGGCTTCTTCTTCGATTACTACGGGGCCAATGGAAGTCCATTGAATGGATACTTATCGTATCGGATTGCAACACTTGCCTCTTGAACCGTGTAAGAGCCGGGTAAGTGAGCATCATCGCTACTACTTGAGGTATGAGCAGCTCGCCCGCTGCTACTGCTGCATATCGAATTTGATTCCTCACCATCGACCACAATCGGACATTGTACAACCTCTCTCACACGTCAACACACACGCACACATGCTACACCTGCCAAGTTGGAACAACATCCAATCAACCTAACCTAAAACAAGCAACAAAGGATCCTCGTACCAATACCACACTCTCTTAGCTACTTCTCGAAACCCTTGGCCATTCCGTTGGCAAATGGGCTTACGCACCGCGTCTCCTCCTCCTGTTGGCCTTCCCCCCCAGACCACACTCCGAGGACGACGTGTGCTGAGCCCTAAAGACCCATTTATGCTGCCGTTAATTCCTTTCGTATTAAACCTCCCCAACTGCTGCTGCTGCTGCTGCTGTTTTGGTTTTGCTTGTTGCCTTCATGGTGGTCGAGCTTTCCTGGTCCATAAGGGGGTCCATAAGTTTGTGGTGTGTGTGTTCACCACTACTGGGGTTGGGTTGGTTGGTTGCTACATTACGCTTCAAGTAGCACATTCGCCTTCTGTGGAAGAATTTGTTTCCTTCCGGCTTCCGGTCCGTTCCTCGGGGAGGTGGTGCACCAACAACCGGAATATGGGAGAGGTTGTTGCACTGCATATCAGTTCCCCTGTTCCCGGTTACACAAAGTTTTACACCCCGTACGGCGATGGAGTTATTTCTCATACTTTTCCTACTGGAAGCACAACTACTACTACACCAGGCGCAAAAGCCGCCGCTCAACCGCTACTCGGGCTCTGAGGAAAAGATGAAGGAAAAACAGGCAGTTTTGTAACTTTCCCGCTCGCATCACCAGTCGCCAGTCGTCGCCATTCTACCATTCCTATCCTTCTGCTTCTGCTCGAGGAATCTATCGACGAGGCTTTCTCGCTATCTCCTTGTGTGGGTTAATGCTGCAACACGGTTGTCCACGGCTCTTGCACGCCCTCTAGGACTCACTCTCTCTCTCTTTGTGCCTTGAACATGTTCACTCTCGGTTTTGTTGCAAAAAAGAAATAGGAAAATCCGTACAATGGAAATGACATCGCTGCTGTCCACCACCACCAGCACGGGGGCGCGCGCAAGGATGGACATCCATCAGCCAATTGGCGGAGCGAGGAACGAGGGACGAAGGACGTCCTAGCTGGCCGGTTGGAGGAGGAGAGAAACTGTGTCGTGTTCCGCGCGTTTGATGAAATTTTGAGTGAAAGTTGTATTAAAAGCTTTTAAATTAGTTTACGGACGTCGCCACCGGTGGAGAGAAGTTAATTAAAACGGAGGCTGGAGAGTGGCCGCGCGGTGCATAGCGGATTTATCATCATCGTGGCCGTGTATGGTGGGGCAAATAATATTAAATGGAATATGGATGTGTGTTGTTGGAAGTTGGTTGTAGCGACATGTGTACGAGGAACTCTTGTTATTGGCGGAGGAGTCGCTTTAATGGGTATGTTCTGCCGATGATGATGATGATGATGATGATGGGGAGATTGTTTAGTGGACGGTGGATTGAATCCTTTGTTAAGCTATCGATGCTGTTAGGGGTATTGAAGGCGACTTCAGTTAATCCATTAGCTTAGCTTTTGTTCTTCAACTTCTATGGGCATCTTGTAGGAAGCAATGCAGATCAATTGGTAGCAGCATGTAAAGCGTGTAACCAGCAACCGAGACGATGTTGGTTCCGAGACTTGTTTCCTCGTTGTCTTAATTGCAGATTAACTTCAACTGACGATTAAATGATGTCAAATATTTTCATATATTGCTACCAGACATTCGAGTACTAATCCTGACTTTTCGATCTTTTTTTTTCCTGCAGGTATGTGTCACGCATCGCATCTTGCTCATCACGCCCCCGAACTTGTAAGGAATTTCAATTCTTGGATGTCACAAAAATGGCGTTTAACCAACGCGCATTCGCTGTGTGTGTCCCTGTTCCAGGACGCGCATAATTAGGCGTGGAATGCGAAATGCTTGCCTATTGTTCGGCATCCATGGCAGGTAGCAGCAGCAGCCGCCGCGGCCGCCATTCTTTCCTTAATGAACTCTCTCGAACTCACTTTCTTCTGGGCGCGACGGCGAAATGGGAATGTGTCTGTCACCGGAACCGGAGGCAGTGGAGCAGGATAATTTCTCTCCGGTGGTCCCCCTCCGCAAAGCAAACACCGCGAGTTGAAGACACGCCATCTTTAGGAAGCAAAAATTAATCTTCTCGCAGATTCGTCTCGGTCTTGTCGCAACATCTGCGACACAGAAGAGAGACACAAGCGCAACGTACGTGGGGAAACCTTCTTTCGGGCTCTCTCTCTCTCGGATAGATAATGGCTCCATCCCATCGCAGCCCCAGTGTGTCACCTTCCACGACCCAGTTTTCACGGACGAAAGGAATACACTCGCATATCCCGGTTTCAATTAGCTAAAGCTCGCGACTCGCGGTGACGAAACCAAGCCAAGCTTATCGTCAAACGCGCGCACGACAAGGAATTCCGGCCTCTGTTTCACTTTCTCCCGTCTCCCGAGGGCGCGGAGTCCTTTCAGAAATACCAGAACTTCATCAACCTCAAGGCTATCTCTCTCGACACATACACACACACACACGAGCGCGCACAAGTCAAACATAATTTCTCGCGGAATAACATAAGAACAACTCCCCCCCAGCAGCAGGAAGGAAGACTAGCTCACGTCTACCAAAGACACCTTCCTTTCCTCGATACGAAGAGGCACCGAGGACCGAAAATGACTGAAGGTTATCGTCAGATTGTTCCTGGAATACAATGGCGGCCTTTATCAGCACACACACGAGTGTATGTGTGTGTCGCGAAAATCGGTTATTTCGAGCGGAAAACTTTCTGCTCGAAAATTGGTCGCGAACTGCGGCGACAATATGCAGCGTTTCGAGCGTTCCGTGCACCTCGACGACACCCTCCCCAGCGTTCAGGACGAAAGTTATGCTAAAGCAAATATTAAATATAATTTCTCAATGTTGAAAAGTTATTACCTTAGCTTGAAAACCCCTCACGGGAGAAAGCAGAAAAGGGGTTGCGGGTGTTCTATTGAAACATCGGATAAAATTAAAACATAACCCTTTTTCGCACCATCACCAAGAGAGAGAAAGATGATGACTGAGTGAAAGCCCTATTTGCTGACGCGCGCAATAGGCGCGCACCGCGCTTTTCCGTGTCCCCGGATACCGAAACCCGGGGTCACGTTGCAGTAACCTTCAAGCCAAGGGGTGTACCAAGGTGAAGGCCGCCCGCTCACCTCTCCCCCTCATTTTTTCTGTGCCTTGTTTAAGCACCCCTTTTTTACGGCCATTCGCTACTTACACAAATGTTTGTGTTTCGATTTTCCTTCCCTTTTTTTGTGGTACGAGCCTTTTTCGAGCCGCCAAAAAGAAAACTCCTTCTCGTCCTTTTTTTGTGTGCGGAGGGACCATGTGATGAGCCAGATGGTGGTGGTAGTGACAGTAGAAGACGAAAATGGTGCTAGTTATTATGTCGGTGATGAGCCTCCGTCATCATCATCGCACGACGACGACACGACACACCATAGCTACCACCTTCCTGCTGACCTTTTGAACCTCACGACCGTGTTTCTCGACCATTTCCATCTTCGTCCATTCGGCGGCAACACGCAAAATCAACAACCTTCATCGTTTTCATTATGCTCCTGCTGCCTGCCGCGTGTTTTCTTTTTCCTGCATCTTTTCCTTTTTTTTCGGTGCTGCTTGGGGATTGCTGAGTCAGCAGAGAAAGAAAGGCACCAGCTTTGCTGCTCCCTCTGTGCACCCTTAGTTTATTTAGTGTCCGATTCCCGGCAACAAATGTTGCTGCTTACCCAAAAGGTTTTGCTCTGCAGCAACAATTGCGAATCGTTTCCTCCTTGCCTTCTGATCTTGCACAGCACGAGCCAGCAGTCAGCAGGGGGGAAGTCCCAGAAAAAAGCAGGATAATCACTCGCGCGCGTTCGTGTTGGGGTGTTTTTTTTGGTGCGCATCAAACCATCAACTCTCCCAGGTATATTATGGTTCTGCTTTTGGCATTGGGCTATTGTACCGCAACACAACAGCACCACCACCACCGAACCGAACGAAGCAAAGTTTTCAAGGGGGTAAAAGAGGAAAATTAAGTTTTCACGCAATGTGTTGCGAAATTGGAACAGCAGCACCGCAGGCCGGTTCGTTGAAATGTTGTTCAGCAACACTGTTGCTGCTCGAGAACAGCAGTAAAGGAGTTCCACTGCCACTCTGTACTCCTCTGTTTTTCAAACCTCATTTCCATAATTATTTGTGCAACTGTTTTACCACAATTTCTTCATCTTCTATTGCGATTTGCTTCGGATGTTCTGTGGTAGTTGGTGCTAGTGGTGCTAGTGGTGGACGATTACCGTTTTCGAATTGTCTTTTTTGTGTTGGTTGGTTTGGAACCAACTTTTACCAGCGTGCTCGACGGCGTAGTGGTTGTAGCACTAATTGCATCAGGAATTGGAAACCGAACAACCGAGAGCGACGAAAGCACGCCGTCGCCTCTGGTTCCGAACTTTTATGTGGCGCCCCGTGGAAAGCTCGTGGGTCCTTCGTCTCCTGAATGCTATTTTCATGTTTGTATTTGTTCGTTTCTCGTTTTTGCTCAATTAATGATCCTTTTTTCTACTCTACCCTGCCGGTCCGGTGTCTGCATGTTTGTTTGATGAGCTTCTTCCTGGAGGGCGGCGGTCATTTGGAGTGAAGTTATTTGTTTGGGATTCATTGTTGCAACCATTTACGGTGGTCCGTCCTACCTCTCTCTCTCTCTCTCTCTCTCTCTGTCTCTCTTCTTTAGGATAATCAATTGTTCTCATTTTCGGAAGCGCTAGTACTATGGAGTGTAGCACACTCCTGGGATAAAAAGGGCAACAATTCGATTGCCAGCCACGGCCACTTCAACCCCCAACCTGACGGACGACCTGATGGAGGGGAAGCTGGCTGTTGTCCTGTGACCTGCTACCTGGATTTGCGAAACGGAATTAATCCGCTGTCAAAACCGGGCTCGTGCGCGTTCTCCTTTTCCTCCGCCCCCGCTCGCAAGGAAGTTTCGGGCATTCAATTTGTCACGGGAAACTTTCACTCAATCAGCGGTTGCGCTGGAGTGAAGGTACAACACAATAGAGAGGCACACAAGAGGAGGGCGGCGGCCGGTTGTTGGACAGACGATACTTCATTTATTGTGACATTTGTCCGTCCGTCCGTCCGGGGGAGATCTAAGCGACGGAACGGGAACTTTTTGCCGGAACTTGTCTTCAATTCATTCCTCAACGGGTCGTCTTCCTTTCCAAAAAAGGGGAGCTACATAACCTTCTCATTCATATGGGAGGTCGCAGCAACCACCGTCGCCTACCTGGATGTACTCTCTGCTACTCTGGTCTCTAGGTTGGTTAGTTGACCGAAGCGCTCTTCAAAGGCGATGGTAGAGGGATCCCTTTTTTCTTGGGATCCTCACGCAGCCGTGCGTGGAACGGCGGTCCTTCCGGAAAAGAATCCCAGGAAGATAATCTTTGCTCTCTCTCCACCACTCCCCATGAAGCCTCGCTTACAAAGCAAATGTTCCACTTCAAGAGGACCTTCAAAGCCAAACCTCAAACCACCAGAAGTCGCCGGGCATGTCATTTGCCTCGTTGCCTATTAACGTGTGTCCTCGCTCTGTGTGTGTGTGTGTGTGTTCTGAACCCTGGATTCCGGCCTATTCAAGGCTCCTCTGCAGGTGTTCCGGTACAACTTCCGATTGCGGACTTCAGAAGAAGGGAATGTTGGATGCAGGACCACCACCGAGTATTCACAGGAAGCGGAAGCGGATAGTGGCAAAAAATTACATGGTCCCCGGACGTGTATGTGTGTGCGGTTTTACGCCACTCACGCACCACCACCACCACCAGGTCTCCTGAAGCCTCTGCTACTACTCCGGGGGTTACACTTTTGTTATCATAATACCGCTCTCTTCGCAACAAACCTTTTGTCGGGACAGGATGTCGTCCGTGTCCGTGTGTAACCGTGTGCGTCTGGCCAACCGGCCTTATACCTCCTGCTGTGCTCCTGGGCGCCAGGATCACAGAGAGAGGTAGAGAGAGAGCATAGTTTGTGGACCAAGGATTGGGCAACTTCTAGCAAGACAAATCCCCCGAAAAATCCGGCACACCACCACCGAAACGGACGGAACTGACCGGTTGGTGTGTATGTGTGTGTGTCCCGGTGCCACCGGGAGAGTGACATTTCCACACCGAAAAGGGGTCGATATCAAAAGACTCGCCACAGCAGGGTGCCTAGTTTGGTTGTCGTCGACGTCGAAAGTTCCGAGACCGAGACCAACCACCACCACCTCCCGGGGTCGTCGTTCGAAGGGTTTTGCATACTTTTTAATAGCCCCGTGCCCTAACCTCCGACTGGCCCTCCTTCTGCTCCTGCTTCCGACAGGCAGCCAGCAGCAGGCGCGACACCACCACAGCTGGTGCTGGAACTGGAGGTCGTGGTGGTGGTGGTAGAATGTTTTTCCCATTTTCCACGGAAAAGGAAGGAGTACCCTTCGGACATACTCTTCGGAGGCCTTTGGTGGATGCGCGCGTTGAGAAGAGAGAGAGTATGCAATTTATGGTTCCTTCCGGAGAAAAAGTCGTCGCCATGCGCAGGGGGGTAGGGGCGCTTGTCTTTCCTCTGTCCCCTCACTATCCCCAAGGTGTGTATCGCCTTACATTGTTACACCATAAGTCGCCAGCTTTGTCCACTGGCTCGTTCTGGCTCACAGGAATTGAGGAAAATTAATAAATTTTCCATCATTTACACACCGTTTGGTATTGAAGGGGCGAAGGAATAGAAGGAGGGGGGCGGTCCGGGACCTTCTGGTACCTTCAATCTATCCTACTACCGGACAACCGTATCAGCTGCTTTACAAGAAAAGATGCCTTTGAAGCGGGCCTTCAACGACCACAACAGCTCAGGATCCGATCCTGCTGGGGCGTGTATAGAACGCTTCTGCCCGACGATCATCGTTCCTCCTCCTGGATTACCCATTTGGATGGACCCGATTTTCCGGCTCGTGTGCCGTGTGTCGACTCATCATCATGCTCATCTCATCGTCCTCGTCGTCGTCGTCGTCGTCAACAAGCTCGTAACGACGTAGGACGGACAGTAAAACCGGATTTTCTTCACTTGAAATATTTAATTTATCGCAATCCGTAGTCTAAACAGCAAATCCTATTGCACAGAGCCGACTCTTCGGTTGGCTTTTGTCCTGGATAGTCTGGTCGTCGACCGTTGGACCTGATGACGACGACGACGACGAGCTCGACGACTGCACCGGTCACTCTCAAGTACCCGTAGTTGCCCACTCGTTTGATGAAGATGCAATCCAATTTACTCGCGCCGTCCACTACTACTGGGCGCCTGGGCGAGAGAGGGTTACCCTCTCTCGAGTGGCCTCTTATCTCTCTTGCTCCCATGCGGGTTACCGCCACCGACGATGACGACAACGAGGACGACGACTACATAGAAGAAGCACCTCGTCTAAAGGCTGATTACGGATGCACCCCTCAATTCCTCGACCCAGACACAGACACAGACGAGTGAAGGCAAAATTCTGTTACGGTTTTACAATCGGCCTATAGGCCCGCTCGGTCCTCCTCGTCTATGGTGTGGTCGTCTACGCACTTTGCCGGTTTTGTGTGAAGGATGCAAAACGCATCAGAGCCCAGTCCGGGGCCATCATCAGCAGGAGGGAGCGCATTCGTGCAGGAGAAGGAGACGAAGCACAGGACAATCCACCCTCATCAACACACACACACACTCTCTCTCTTAGTGGTTGTTAGCGACGCACGAAGCGAGATGATAGGGAAAATCGATGACGTCCAGAAGCGCGCTCAGAACCTTTGTGGGGGGCGAATCCATTATATCCATCCCTCTCCCGGTGTAGAGGCCGTCTCTGGCTTCACTCCGGACCGGTCAGTTGGTACTCGTTTAAATAGTTTGCATTGCATTATCTCCTTCTCGCAAGAACGCTGGTTGCGAGGTGTAGAGGCGGTTTCCCGAAGAGGTTTATTAAATTATATGACGATAGAACCCCCAACCTCTTGGCGTGTGTCTCTATGGCATCAGAGGACCGCTACGTCTCCTGGTCTGTGCAATCCTCTTCCTGCTGGAGTGGTCCTCGAATGCACTTTGTGTAGTTCCAGAAGCTTTTCCTATGTCGGGGAGAAGGGACATTCGACGATTTTTATATCCAGCACTGACTACTGACCACTGCGCGCGGTTGGTAGCAGTACTTGCACCACGTCTACGTCTGGACGCAATCTGGACATCTGGCCCAGGCCGGTGCGGTCAAATCCTGCCCTGTCTGTCCATCAGACAATCTCCGCCAATGGGCTGTGCGGACAATAGTCTCCAAGGACGACTAACGCTCAAATGCGGTCGCTAGGGACCTAAGGACCTCCCCCCGACAGATACGGCGGAGAGACTTCCAAGCGGTTGGCGCTAGACAATGAAAGAAGCCATCAATTCGCTTCACTGCTAAACGGTTTAGAATGTGCAACCGACACCGACACAGGGAAGGATGCGCGCGCGCCCGCGCCAGGTCCAATCTGTGTCCTGTGTCCGGTGTCGAGCGTTTCGGATGGAATCTTCATACAAGGGAGCACTCTATAAGGGAGTTTCCTGGCGCAACTCTGGCGTCTCTATAGGTCTAGTGAAAGAGGGAGAGAAGACCACACTGCTGCTGCTGGTGCCGAGGATGAGATTTTAAAACCACGAAAACCGTGAAGCAGCAGCGAGTATGTGCCGAGGGGAACACCAACAGCAGCGCGCAGTACCTTTCAAAACACTCTCGACGACCCCAAAAATCCAATCATCATCAATGGCGTGGACCAGACGTCCACCTCTAGGCCACTGCCGCCAGGAAATATGTGGAACTTCCCCCCGTAAAGCTTGTCCTTTCGCGCTCTGATAGGCGCAGACCATCGTCATCGTCATGCTCGAATCCGAATCCCGAGGATTTACGCTGCTACTGCTAGTGGTGGTGGTGGGCGCCCCCCACCATGGAATGTGGAAATTGAATTTTATTGTTATTTTGTACGGGGAATCTATTAAAATTGGTGTGAAATTAATAATAAATTATATTAGATTTTATGGTTCCCGATCGAAAGAGAGAGAGAGAGGAGCGGCAATCGGGTAAAACCGCAAACCGCGCGCGCGGCCCTGGATATATCCAGGGGCCTGTCATGCCGCTTCGGTTTATATACGATTTGACGGCGGGACCGGGGAAAAGAATAGAAAAAAAAACCTCGGGAAAACTCCGGCGAAAACCTTTTTCGTCCTTCGTCTCCCCCCAAAAAAAAAAAGATATATTCCCCAGTTTTTGCCATTTTGTTTCGATTTCACTTTCACGGAAGCGCTGTGCTCCTCTCTCGCTCTCTCTGTCCTTCTCTCCTTGCCTTTTGTGGTCACTGTGTCGTCACCGGGTAGCGGCGCCCGGCCGATTCTAACCGCAATCCGAGGGCGGCTTTGCTAGAGTGAATTATCGGAAGACCTTCCTCCAGCGGTCCTCCAGCAGAGTTCGGGTACAGTTTATGAGGGAGGGATTTGGGTACGACGAGAATCCCTCGAATGCTTCTCCCAGGTCTTCATAAAGTGGCTCGGACGTATAGAACCATGGGGCAGGTTGAATTAGCGATTAAACTTATGGTTCCACACGCACCGGAATACGAAATTTTTGGAGAACCATACCACGGCTGTAAGTGTGTCTGTGTGCCCAGGCACCACAACCACAAAATCCCTGGAGGGCCGCGAGGGACGACGACGACGACGAGAACTCTCCATGACCCAATTCCTCAGTATCCATCCTGAGGGGGGGTTCGACGAAAGTAGGAGATTATTTTATGGCGGCGCTTTAACGCTAGCATTGCTGCAGCCTGAGGGCTGCATAGACGTAGCAGAGGTAGTCGACGACGGTACGATCCTGGAACGTGTCTCGTAAATAGTCGCAGGAATACTAGGATCCTCCCTGAGGAGAGGTATAGCAGCTAGTATCGAGGCTCTACTCTCTCTTTCTCTCGCTCTGGCGCGATTGCATATGTAAAACGGTAGTAGAACGACGAGGACGAGGACGACGTACACTGCTACTGTGCACCTGCCAGGCCACAGCTGGTGCAGGATTGCAAATTCTCCCACGGGGGCGGTGCCGGTACAAAGAAATCCATTTCCTTCCATCGTAGCCTCTCTCAACTACTTCCACCTGAAAAGCGTCATAATCGAACGAATTCGCTCAGGTATACCACGGATACCGTCGAGGACGTCGACGAGTATCGCTTTGATCATGAAGGATTCGAACGAATTGCCGTTAAGACACCACCACCACCACGCCTGCTGTGCTCTTTTCCTCGAGCAGCAGCAGTTTGTGCCATAAGTTGATGTGTCCCTGGATTGCTTCGATGTGCTGCGATGTCGCGCATGTTTACGTGCAGTAGCAGCAGGTGCACACACACACAGTGTAGGACTTTCTGCTCTATGAGTGTGTGTGCGTGTGTGTGCTGCAGCAATTTATTCCAGTTTTTCTTCCAATCCCTAAAGAGCGAAAAGGATAGCATCATCCAGCGTAATTGGGTGAGCTGCTGTTGCTGCTACTGCTGCTGGTGAGGTTATGGCCGCTCTTGTGAAGTGGAAGAACCCAACAGCCCCTCTACCTTTAAGGACCTGCCGTGGTGCTCCCTGTTCTGTGTGGCCAAAGTCCCAGCCAATGTTTAACAATTTTTGCGCAAAGAGTAGCAATCCGCTGCTGCTGCTGCTGTTGCTGCTGCTGCTGTTACTGCTGCTCGTTAAAATCGCTCCTCGTCCCTTCGGATGCCTTAGGCATCGCGCAAAACTTTTGCCTTTTTAGACTTTAGAGGCTACTAAGAAGACGCCGCGCTGATAAGCTCACGAGGATTCCCGTTCAGGCGAATACTACCCCTCGCTGTGTAGGAAATTCGTGGAAAACTCCGAATGCGCAATACACCCAACATAATATTCAGCTGCTCGGTAACCGATGACAAAATGTGTTGTAGTACCTCCCAGTGTCGTGTCCTCCTTCTTCTCCGAATCTCCCTGGTAAAGGATCTTCAACTTTTGCTAACTCGAAGGAGTCTGCTAGTCAAGTCCGGAAGCAGCTCTCCGCCGGTAGCTTGTTAAAACAACGCACCAAACACACACACACACTGGAGGATGGGGAATCGGATTTCTCTTCTTAAATTGCGTTCCAGGCAGAGCTTCCAGGAAAAGCACATACCGCTGTTGGGGTTGGGGAGGGGCCAGAAAGTCACAAAAGTGCTTTCGAGACAGCATCGACGAGCGACAAGAAAATTAATCTGACGACACAGCAGAACCAGCAGCGGCCGGAGTTGTGGGGTCTGTTGTTTTGGAGCAAATGCTGCTCCCCGTCCTTAACGGAACACCAGAATGCGTGGTTCGCCCGCGAGGTCGCGTCAGCTGATGTGTCTTGCCACCGGACGAAGTGAAGTCGATCCTTCTCTCCACTTCCAGTGGAGGCACACAAAAAACCAAAAGCCAAGCGCACCAAACGGGCCCAATGTATTTGTATGCATGGGCATTACACAGCCGTTTGTTTATTCAGGTTTCTGCTCCTGCTCTCCGTCCTCCATGTACGGGAGAAGAGAGGTCGTTCCAGAAAGTTGGCAAACTTTTCCACCACCGCTGGCGGTGGCTTCCGTCCTCGAAGGAACGGGAAGAGAGCGCACACAGGCCTCGGTCTCTCTCGGTGTTTGGATAGAAACGTATCGTACGCGTATTCTGCATGTCGTCGTCGTCCTCGTCGGTCGGTCGGGTATATGGAGACACCCTCGGCACATGCATGGCAGCATCTTTCGCGTCGATGTTTACTTTAACTTTAACGAAGGAAAATATTGTTTCTTCCATCGAACCCCAAAGTCCGTCCGGGCTTGTAACTCGAGGGGCACCTCGACGCGTGCACCTCACCTTCCTCCCCTTTTCCACGCGATTGTCAGTCTTTCAAATGCGTCTGCTACTCCTCCTCCATCTCTTGGACACACGCGCCCCATGGTCCCTGGTCAGAATGATTTGAAATTCATCATCCCAAAGCAACAAAGCAGATGTGTGGAAGGAAGAGAAGTCCGACAATTTGGGTGCGAGGATTATGAATTGATGGTTGGAAATGAATTGATAGTAAGTCCACATATACCCGCCCTGAACTCCAGCACCTTCCAGACCAATTTATCAATCGATGATTGCTACATTAGTAGACCAAGGCAGAGAATGTGCGATGCTGACGTTGCGCTGTGCTGCCAAAAGTCATCGAAGCGAGGCACAAGGAAAGGGAATGTATGTCCTCGTCCCCTCCGATTTCTCGCCGGTATGCCATCCCTTCCGTAATCCTTTTATCCCTTTCATTTCATTCCGGATCCGGAGGTAAGGGTGAACGTCTCATATCATCGGCACTAAGCTTCAGATCACAATCAATTCCATGCACCAAGGGTGCAATCGGAGGAAATTTAGTCATTAGGCTGTGTATGTGTGTCTGTGGTTCTGGTCGTCCCTGGTGGTCTTTTCTTTCCCTGGATGTTTCCTGCTGCTTGAAGAGATCATTATCTGCTGCTGCTGCTGCTGCTGCAGAATGAATCTACTACAATCCAACCACTCGAAATGTGGAAGACAACAACAAACATCCTCTAAGGGAAGTTGATTGCAAATTAAAGGGATTGAAGGGATCTCCTTTCTCCAGATCTGTAGCACCACCACAAGGGAATTGAACCGTAAGTAGCGTCGTGATTGTGTGTTTAAATTTCCCTCGAAACTCTCCTCGCGATAAACAAAAAAAAAACAAAAATGTCTTGGATTAACACGATCATCATACAGCCGCTGCTGATGAGCTCCTGCTCCTGTGGATGTTTCATATTTCTTATCTCAACTCGCCTAGTACCCCAAACCGTGAAGTCTGCTTGCCTTTCTCCTTATCCCCCTGACGCTGACGACAGCGGACCACCGACAGCAAGCCAGGCAGAGGCAAGCTGTACCAACATTAAACAATGATTAATTAGTGTAAAATCAAAATGAAACCTAATCGGAGAAGGGGCCCGCACCACCACCGCCACCTCGTAACCTGCCCCCGAAGTTGATGAAAGATCTTATCATCATCCTGCAGACGCAAACCAACCACTACCGACGACGACGACGACCGGCAAAACAATGCCCTTACCCGACCGACCAGTCGGCCACAGCCGCAGATTAAGATAAAAAGTATGTTTCTCGAGAAAAAGGGGTATTATGTAGCGCGACCACCACCCCTCTTCCGATGGTGGTGAGCGCCGATTGCGCTGTGAATGTCGTGAATCCAATTAAGCCAAAGAGACAAAAGGTCCCGAATGAGAAAGAGGAGAAAGAGGTTGCAGGAGGAAGCAGCGGTGCTTTTGTGACGAATTTCGGATATCACCCACCACCTTCTACAGAGAGAACCTTTCTTGAATGGAGCGCGATGTCGTCGGTCGTCGGTCAGAGGAGTAGTGTACCTCTCTCTCTCTTTGGCAGTTGGCAGAAAGTGTCAATTAAGAAACATTAAATCGAGTGACTTTGGGGAAAGCAAGTGAGATTGATTACCATATATGTGTGTTCGTGGTGTGTGGTGTGCTCTCTGTGTTCTCGAAGACGACGGCCACCGGGGGGCGATCGACCGATGACGGTGAATGGTTAATTGAAAAATAACAATACATTTTTGGAAGGGCGTCGGGGAACTGGCAACAACAACCACCTCTCGAGCCGGCTCTCAGCTTGCGGTATGGTGGTCAATAATTAGACTCTAGTGGCGGGGAGTTGAGGGTTACCCAATGACGACATCCCTTGGCCTTTTTCGACCAGCGAGGACTGCACCCTTCGTGGTGTACTATGACGCACGAGCAGAAATACGCAAATGAGAATCCTTTTCTTCCTCTCGCTCCGATCAACATCATATCCCCTCTTTGTGTCGAACCCCTTTTTCGGGGTTTTCGGGGTTGTTTTAGAATCAACCCAACATTATGTTGGACCTTTTCTCCGGGTTTTCCCTCCGCATTTTTTTTTTCGTTTTCCCCGAGTTTGCGTTGGAATAATCAAAACAATGCACACCAAAGATATGATAACCCCCGCGCGAGAAAGAGTGCCACAGTATGTGTGTGTGTTTGGTGAAAGGGGATCGGTTTTTCGGGCAAACTGGCTTTCCAGACTCCAAATGTGTGGTGCAGCGAGACTAAGAAAATTACCAAAAATTTTAATTAGTTTTCCATCTCTGATTCTCGCGACAAAATGCGGACTATAAAAGGACAAAATCATCTGCAAAGAAAGAGATAAGCCGTGATGTGGACTTCCGAAGGAGAGGGGTCCATAATAGACCAACCGCCACCACCACCGCTGGTATGTTGTGGGGCGCGCGCAATGTGTTCCATTTCGCATCCAACCATTTCGGCGTTTTCGCCTTTCTGCGAGGGTTGTTTCTGTTTTTGTTTCATAAATTGCTAAACTTCATTGTGAATTTCATTTCCTTTTTTTCCGATCCCACGACGTGTAATGATGATGACCTGGCTAGAGACACGGACAAGCGAAGGAATCTTCCCCCCTTGGGGGGCTTCTGCATTAGCAAATAGCATTTTGATTTTCATCAAACACCACCCAGCGCCCCGTGAAGCGGCTACCGTGAGAAGAAGGTCCCTTCGGTGCCCTGCCCTAAATCAATAAACGCGATAAGTGTCAGTGTCATCAACGAGGCCTCCCTCCCCAAGGTGTCTGAGTTTTCCTCTAGGAAGGCGCCACACCTTCATTTGGGTCCTTAGACACGAGAACCGCCTTTCCTTTTAACGATTTCGAAGCGAAGAACGAGGGGAAGGCGAGAAGTTTCCTCCTTTTCTTCCGTTCCTCTCTCCCTCTCTCTCTCGAAAAGCATTCACTCTAATGAAGGTATGTCGTGATTATTGATAATTTGAATTAATACAAATGGAGCACAAAAGTCCGTCCACCACGAAGGGCCTTTCTTGGCGCTCCTTCCATTCATTCCTCCTTCGAAGATGCGTGTGAGCTCCATTAGTGAATAGTAGTATGTGTGTGGGTGTGTGTGGGGAAGGGAATGTCCGCCTCATTTCCATTTGCGCTGCGCGTGGTGTTGTTTGGTCGCCACCCCGTACAGAGAGGGACATTTCCCGGTCTCGGTTCGGTCAGGATTTGGTCACATTCCGCAGTCCAGCAGCAGCAGCAAGGGAGAAGGCTGCGCAAACTGCGGGAACCCCCTTTGCCACCTTCTACTAAGCAGTAGAAACCGGAAGCGCAAAATCCGATGAAGAAGAAGAAGAAGGACTGCTGGATGGTGGTTCTTCGACCTTTCGGCTTTAATTAAATTTCGAAACGCACCCACGTCGCATCGATAAACTGCCTCTTCTGACCTCTCCTTCTATGCCTCCTTTTACCCCTAAGGTGGCCATAAGTCGCGTGGTGGTAGTACGATGTGTATCGCAATGTGTTCTCCGAGGGTCGATGAAGGGTATGAGACGTTCCTTAGATCCTGATTCCTGCCAAGTAGAACCGCTGGCCGCACCTTCCCCCGGCGGCTTTATGTGCAAATGAAACACATCCATACACACGCGCGCACATGCTGCGAGTCCTCCTGTGGCCGTAGGAATTGGTTGAGTTCATTCATTTTTCATCGCAAGCCTTGAGGCCATTTTTCAGAAGAAGAAAAAAAACGAACTACTACCACCACGTCACGCAATGAATCAGGGAGCTTAAAACCTGGCCAATGGGGCACGGGCACTTATACCTCTCTTCAAGAGGAGTGCAAGGAGTTGGAACTGGTGGCACACTCGTGGAGGAGTAAAAGAAGGAGTAGACGGTCTCTTTCTTATCGACTTCCAGCAATCGTCATCATCAGACGTTGCTGTGGTGTGGTTCTGCTGCTGCAAAAGAACGGCGAGCGCGCGCGGGCGCGTGCTATATTGGAATTCTTATCATGATTGTTTCCTCGTTCCTTTGCGCGGGGTTTTTCCAACATGTTTCTTATTTTCACTGCCGCGAGTGGCCGCGCCTACTACCACCTTCCTATTGCCTGCCTA
This sequence comes from Anopheles darlingi, assembly GCF_943734745.1. Lineage (NCBI taxonomy): Eukaryota > Metazoa > Arthropoda > Insecta > Diptera > Culicidae > Anopheles > Anopheles darlingi. Next base: position 4,749,488 of record NC_064875.1, on the reverse strand, counting down.
CCTATTGCTTCATTCGCACGCATGTATGTTTAATCAGTGGCACTCGCCTCGCCTTCCTTCCCGCGAGCGAACGAATAATCGATTGGGGTTTGGTGCCGGCGGAGGTCCAAGTAGGCGCGCAACTAGGGCACCCGCGTTGCCGTGGCTGTGGCTGTGGCTGTGGCTCCTTTTCCGAAAATCGAAGAGAGAAAATCAAATCAGGAAAGTGATTTTTCCTCCAGCACGGGCTTCGCGAGAGTCAGTGGCATACATTTTTCAACGTTTCTAAAAGCGGTCTCTCCACCTTGCCGCACACTCACTCGCTCTGTGCCGTCTGTTCCGTCTCCTCCAGCAGGGCCCCTCTGGAAAGTGCAAATTTAGCTGAATGAATTGAAAATCGTTCAATTTGTTAAGTATTGCGCATGGTGTACCACTTACTCCCGCCACTTACACGTTACATTCACCCCGACCTCGCTGCTCTGCTCCTACTGGGAACGAACAGCAGAGAAAGAGAGCGCCCAATAGATTCAATCAATTCCGTGTGGAAGCTATTTGTTATTTTTCGAGGACCTGCCCCCCCCCCCCCCCCAGGAGGGCGAAGAGAAGAGAAGGGCAACGCGCGCGGCGCACGCTCGCTCGCCTTCTGATGGATGCGCGCTTACGCTTTGATGGAAGTGTCCGCCGCCTGGTAACGGGCCATCAAATATTCATCACATGTGAGTGCCAATTTTACAAGCTATTGAAGGCCACAGCTTCTTATGGTTGCTTCTTGTACCCTGGCACCCACCAACCGAGAATGTCCTAATTTTCGGTCGGTCGACAGGCTTTAAGATATCCTTCTGCTACTGCTGTTCGTATTGAATCCTTGAAGGTGATGTTCCTCTTGAAGAAAATAATGTATTCTGGCCACTTAGAAAGGTACCAGCAGCAGCATCAGCATCAGCAACAGCTACCGGGAAAGATCGAGCGCCATTAGAGCAATTTGCGAGCTATAACTGGTAGTTCAGTTTGTTTGATAGTTGATCTTTATGGCCGGATATGATCACCGCTCAGAGGGATACGCCATTAAAGTCTGGACGGCACACGCGTGGTGCTACTAGCTACGGCCAGCGATATAGACTCTTTCTGATATTTATGGTCAGCACCAACCAACTAGCAGCACTATCTTCCGTAGCAAGTTGGCCGAAAACGAATACTTTAATGGTGTGCTGCTTGGTGTGGTGTGCTTGGAATGCAGCAGCAGCAGCAGTAGCGTTGAGATAGTGCCGAGAAGCACTGTTAGTGTTAGTCGCCTTAATGTGAAGAATCTCAACGATCTCGCGCCACTCTCTCGACTGGTCTGGTAATTATATTTTAATTTCATAGCATTCAGTCGTAAAACTGTCACTCTCGGTGATATTTTATATCAATTACCCCCCCATAAATCGCCGCCATTTGCGAGCACACAATGGAGCCGCACAAGAGCGCGCGCGAGTCTTACTAAGAGACACACTCGCATCCGTGCATCTTGAAATTCTGGGGGCGGTGATCTTCCTAATACGCGAACAGATGTTCCGTTCGTGTCTGTTCCCGCGTGGAGTGGGGGTTTTGTGGTCAAGTGATCCATTAATTACTTCACCGATCACCACAGGCGGGCCGATTCCACTCCGTAGATGTCTCCAGACCACGGAGTTCTAGATAGAAGCGCTCCCACTTAGAGACAAACTATCAGCAACGGCAGCAGCAGCAGCAGCAGTTTCCGCGTCCTAACAAGGAAATCACTTTTCAACACCTTCCGACCGAAACGGTTCAACGGAACAGGCGTGAACGATTAGAAGACAAACCGAGCTGGCGGACACACAGACACACACACACACGTACAAGAAGTTGGAAGCAGATGGAGTAGGTGAACGGCGCGCTGTTAAACGTTTTCTGGTCCAACCTCCCCAAAAAGCGGATCAACCGCGGCGAGATGCCTTCTCTCTCTCTCCCGTCGTGCCGTCCAAATATGGTTGCCCATAAAGTGTGTT